>NC_071267.1:17328838-17628838 GCF_023375685.1 Ictalurus furcatus
TGGAATGAACTGAGTTTTCCAGTGTGATGATCAAGGCAGTCCTTGAAATATCATTCTTTGTTTTCATTCAGAGCCATCTAGGTTATGTATAGTTATAGCAATTGTATCTAGCAAGCTATTTGCCTATTTGTTTACATTTAGCTATCACAAGTCTGTGGTATACTGTATTTTATTAGCTAGCTATCTTTGTTTAGCTAGCATACGCAAATGAATTGCTGTATTTTATTAGCTAGCTACCAATTTGTTTAGCTAACATATGCCAGTAAAAGAACCTTATTGTAACTGACTTATTTATTAACATGCAAGTATGCTAGTTTTAACAAACAGTTTATTCATTATTAAACAATATTTATTTATTTCAATGTGGCACATACAAAAGATAGTTGTGACTTTAGGGTGGAACATCTTAGCAAGAGAGAATCACCATCATCACCACCATATATGTCCTTTAGGGGTGGAAAAATGCTGAATGGTTCAAGATTTGGCATTGGCTCTAGAACTAGCACTGACGCTTTGGTAGAAAAAGGCTAACAGAGCGTTCAGACACACACACACTGGCACTCTTAATAAACACAATTCTGACTTCTGAATTCTGTGATCTTATCTCAGAGCCTGTAGTCAAAAACCACTCATACCTCAGACTGATATTTGCAATAATCACTGATTTGACATGACATCCTTCCAAAGACTATAATTTAAAAATATATAAATAAAAAGATTAAGAAGCAGGCATTAGAAATAGCATTACAAACCTGTTCAATTTGCATTCTTCTTAAAATACCATTCTTAACATTTCATTACAAAGGTCATTTTCCTTAGATGCAGTTGGCTGTAAATGAATACACACAGTAGTACATAATATTGGAGAGGGTTTATTGAATCTGGACCATAGAGTGAAATAGAGAGTAAAAATCAACAAAGAGGAGAGAGAAAGACTGTGACTGCACTTTATTGATGGAGGGTTAAAGAGGAGATAAAATCCATTTGATTTGGATTCGGATGAATTTTTAATGTGTCTCCAGACTGGGAGTGTGGGGGGTCTAGGAAACAAGGTGTATTGATCATGATCTTCTATAATGCTATCATGGTAAGCATGGTAAGGACCATTGTTACTTAATATTGAATTAGATATATTTGTGCGTTTGTTTTTATTTATGGGTGTGAGACTCCTCAGTACACACACTCTCACCTTTAATTATGAGTCAAGAAGGAAGAAAGACTTGTCATGGCATCCCTGAGACCTACACACACACACACACACACACACACACACACACACACACACACACACACACACACACACACACACACACACACACACACACACACGAGCCAGTACAACAGACGCCAGAGCTCTTCAGAATCAATGAGACTTGGAACCAGGTCTGTCTAATATCTAGTCTCTGCTTGGTGGTTTTCATAGATGGAGCCTATAATCATGAAATAATGATTTATATTTCATCTGTTTAATGACAGTTTTTAGATACATAAATTTGAATTGGGTAACTTTAATAGGCCATTTCAGCTGAAAAATGTCATTTCAAAAGATGCATCCATAACAATCTGCCCTGTATGGAACATGTGGCAAAATTTCTGTGCAGACTAAAGCCCAGTGTGTCTCTGTTAATTACTCAAACAGTTTCTATTCATATTAAATAGAAGGGTTTGGATGAAGTTACTCATTGAGTAGTGGAGCAAACTCCCTTACTTTTATTGATATGGCCAGCTCTGTGTGTATAATTGATTTGAACAGGAGGTTTAAAGAGAGACAAAAAAGAAAGTGACACAGAAATCTATACCTGTCAACCCAGTAGCGGCAGGAATCTTGATAGCAGAGATGTCGCTGAGCTCAATGCCTGGCTCTCTCAGTCACTCTTTGAGGCGTCAGTAGGCAGTGTTCCATTTTGGCACATCCATCCATTTTCTGTACTGTTTATGCTTATTCTACACAGGGTCACAAGGAAGCCTAGAGCCTATCCCATGGACTCTGGGCACGAAGTAGGGGACAACTTAGATGAGGGGCCAGCACATCACATGGCACAATCGCACACACATTCACACACTATGGACAATTTAGAGATACCAATCAGCCTACAACCATGTCTTTGAAGTGGGGAAGGAAACCAGAGTACCCAGAGGAAACCCCCTGAAGCATGGGGAGAACACGCAAACTCCGCACGCACAGGGTGGAAGAGGGAATCAAAACCCCAACCCTGGAGGTGCAAGGCCAGTGCAAACAATTCATTCATTCATTCAATCATTCCTCTTCAGTAACTGCTTTATCTTGCTCAGGCCTGCAGTGGGTCAAGAATCTATCCTGAGTTCACTGCACTCAATGTGGGAGAATTAATTCTGGATTGGAATGCCAGTCACATGCACATGCACTTTCACACATTCATTCCAAACTAAGGGCAATTTAGCATAGCCAGTCACTTACCTGCATGTTTTTAGACAGCAGAAAGAAACCACAGAACCCAGAAGAAACCCATGTGACAAGGAGAGAAAATACAAAAATCTGCACATACAGTAATTGGAGCTTAGTATTAAACCAGGGACCCTAGAGGTATGAGGAGGCAACATTAGCCACTGTGCCATGCAGACCAATTACTGAGTGTAAAATAAAATCTACAGCGTGCACGTCATATGAAATGCAGGAGATAATTGACAGTAAACAAATCTTTGAAAAAGTTTTAGCATTAAGCTTAAGAGAGAAATATTAGATTCCCAAAGGTAGGGGGAATAAAAATATGCTGTAATATGAACGCTTGTAAAACATTTCTGTATAGAATACTGAATTATGTCCAGTTCCACTCTGAAAATTCATCATACTTCAAAACACATTAGACAAAACCAGTGGTTTATATGAGTACAGGACAGGACAGGACAGGCCATCTTGGAGACCTTTTCACCTCTCATTTTCCCAACAGTCAGCCGCCATCATTGTTCTTTGCGTAAAGCGAGAGGACGTGATGAAATCACAAGGAAAAATTATATCATAATTACTTCACCATATCATAATAGAGCCCCCCTAAATCTTTTATTATCAGCAATGAAACCTTTCCATTAATTCCCACAACAGCTAGCCATTCCGTTTTGCATCTGTGGGCTCGATATCACACACACTATTGTGTGTCTGCCTTAAAGTAATGAAGCATGTGATGAGAGACAGTTGATTACTCACTGAAAGAGCTAGTGATCAGTTTCTTTTCTCCAGCTTTGAAACAGAGCGCTTTCAGAGTGGCTTGACTCCACAGTGCTGAGAGGAAACGCTTACTTCTGAACTGCCAACTTTGGATGGTGGGGAGAAGACAGCTTTGTTCAGAGAGACTCATTGTTGCCCACTTTATGAGATCTGCCACACTACAGTGTGCTTTTACAGACGCTGGTGTGTTAGGATTGAATAGACTTTAGCAGTGCACTGTAGTGCCATTTTATTTCAGTGCATATTTAAACAATAAGAAGATGTGTTTTAAACTAGAAAAGTCCCAGTTCCTATTTTATTGAATTTGGCATCACTTGGGAAATTGGGAAAATGCTCTTAAAGTGAGATACTAAAGGAGTTCAAACTGCTTCCTCTTTTAATATCATTCAGACTCCTGGGACTTCCAAGGTCAAATAAACAGTGGCTGGATTAAACATTTGTAAAATGACATGTGAATCTCATCTTTTAAGTATTAAGTCCAGCTGATTCCTGCAGTTTACAGTAATGTGTACATGTAATTTGCTGTAAGTGCACTTCTCTTGTTTCTCTCCTTTTCTTAATGGATTTATAACCTATATAAATTCCTCCTTAGCAAAGATGCAATAGCAAATTTGGGAGTGTCTCTAAGGGTACGTTTATATGACAACGATGTACTAGAAACGGAAAAGTTTTTCCTTTGCATAAACAAAGGCAATCTGAGTAAACACAAAATACAGTTTTTAAATGATAATGTTATTTATTGAAGCAAAAAATTTTTCCAATACTAGCGGGCCTGTGTGAAAATGTATTTGCCCCTGTAGTTACTAATTCCCCTAATCTATGAAACTGCATTCATAATGGGGTTCAGCTGGCCTAGACACAACCAGGCCTGATTGCTGCAAACCCTGTTCAATCAAATCAACACTTAAATAGAACTTTTTCAACAGCATGAAGTTGGTTAAAAGGTCTTACCCAGTAACACACTATGCCAAAATTGAATGAAATTCCATAAATTATTAGGAAGAAGGAGATTGAAATACATCAGTCTGGTAAGGGTTACAAAGCTATTTCAAAGGCTCTGGGACTCCAAAGAACCACAGGGAGAGCCATTATCTCCAAATGGAAGAACTCAGCACAGTAGTGAACCTTCCCAGAAGTGGTCGACCTTCCAAAATTCCTCCAAGAGCACAGCAACTACTCATCCAGGAAGTCACAAAAGATCCAAGGACTACTTAAAAGGACCTACAGGCCTCTCTTGCATCAATAAAGGTCACTGTTCATGACTCCACTATAAGCGAGACACAGGGAAAAAATGGCATCCATGGAAGAGTGGCGAGGTGAAAACCACTGCTAACCTAGAAGAACATTAAGGCTCTTCTGAATTTTGCCAAAACACACCTTGATGATCCTCAAACCTTTTGGGAGGATGTTCTGTGGATTGATGAATTGAAATGGAACTGTTTGGAAGACAGGCGTTTTATCTGAAGTAAACCAAACACTGAATTCCACAAAAAGAACATCATACCTACAGTCAAGCATGGTGGTGGAAGTGTGATGGTGTGGGGATGTTTGCTGCTTCAGGGCCTGCGCAACTTGCAATAATTGAGGGAAACAGGAATTCTGCTGTCTACCAGAAAATCCTAAAGGGGAATATCCGGTCTTCAGTCCATAAGTTGAAACTCAAGCACAACTGGATTATGCAACAAGACAATGATCCAAAGCATTGGAGTAAATCCTAGTCCTAGAAGTAAGTGAAAGACTGAGCTCCAGTTATCAGAAGCATGTGGTTGTAGTTATTGCTGCTAAAAGTAGCACAAGCAGATTTTCACAACTCAGGGCAGCTTCTGTTTCTGAAGATAATGATTGCTGAAAATAAGGTACCAAAACCCCATCTTAGCATAGAAATTTATTGATGTGTGGGTTAATGCCGTGCATACCCTGACAGAGCTTTAAGAAACTTGCACCAACAAGTGCACTTTTAGGGTTCAGTGAAAAATATGAGAGAAAATTGACAGGCTTTTGTTGCATGCTGGCTCCAGCCATATTTGATTAAGGCATACAGACTATGATAGAGAAGCCAGGGAAATATGATTAGCTAGTGAGGGCTACTAGCATAGCAGACTGCTCTAAAGTTTGTAGCTCAAAATTAGCTAAGTATGAACACGCAAAGTGATCGAATGGGAAGAGAGTAGTGTATGCGCCTTGTACAGTACAGTGATCTTGATACATCTATTTAATAGCCATATTCTGTATAGTCAAGTCCATGTCTACACACAGCATATTTTTTTTATAGCATAGCAAATATTTAAATATCTTTAGAGATCCTGATAATCAAGAAGTACACCAGAAACATATCTGCTTGTATTGTGATACAAGCAATGATATAAAATAGGGGACAAAATAGGGCAGTGTAAATGAAACCATAGTGTAAAGAGTCTGTACTGGTACTCTTGTATAAACAGATTTCCACAGCACCTAGAATTCTGAAAAAGGAAAATGCACTAGAGATTGTGCTGCTTCCACTTTATATTTGCATTTATCATTTGATAAACCTTTTCTATCAGAATTTTGTGGGAGTGTAAATTGAATCAGTATTAAATGCATTATGTAGAAAGAGAAACCGTGACTGAGAAGGCAGGAATGGTAAATATTAAACAAATCAAACTGAGACTCGAGAAAAATGTTGTATGAACCTTAAAAACTTGGTATGAAAATCGTGCAAATAAACAATAATAGCCTAGGCATGACTGGAAAGGCAGTACAGCTAGTATAGGAAACAAAATAATACATTTCTAATAATTTTGCGAGCCACCTTTGTGTTTTATACTTCAGGTCTAGATATAAAAATTGGCTTCATATAAAAGTTGCAGAGTGGATTAAGCGAGTTTCCCATCTCTGTCTGTCTTTCTCTCTCACTCGCACACACATATTGTATATACGAGATCACAAGCCAGACTGACTCCTCTCCAGCAGAATGTTGTCTCCCTATAAAATATAATTTACTGCCCTCATCCTCTTTATGCCTTACACACTTCTCAATGCATGCTCTTCTCTAGCTTTCTGTGTAACAAGGAAATGAGGGACTCTGGAGCAATTCTAGCATGTGAAGAAAGATAATAAAACAAACAAAAGCAGCTATTAAAATTTTTTACTAAAACACAACACAGACAAACAAAGAAAGGGGTTAAGTGCTGCATGAACAGGCCGTTTAAAGCTTTGCAAAGTGTTTGTGAGAGTGTTTAAGTGGCAGTTCATCATGAGCCTGCAACTGACAGCAGGGTTTAGTAATCAGAGAGTAATCAGGTTTCTGCTGCTTGGTCAAGGACACGACACTTATATACCTGCCTGAATCTGTACTGCCTAAAATACAATCCTAATGTGATGCAGTGGTTAAATATGTTAAAATGTACAGCAAATAGAAAATGTTAGTATAACATATCCAGCCACATAATATATTGAAAATAATATATAAAGATTTTGTATTTATTTTTCAATTTCAACTTTTCAATTTCACGTCTGTCTACACATGCCCAATAATATTTATATTGTTTATCTTGATGCAGAGTAAAAACAAAAGAGGTTTATTAAAATTTCCCCTGTGTTTTAATATGTTTAAAGTAGCTCATTTTAAGTCTATGGGAAAAGTAGCCGGATCCTTACAGATAAATGATCATGGAGTCAGTATGATACTAGATCTGATAATATCAAAGAATAATAGCATATACTTGGGAAGTCCGTGAGAAAGGATGTTTGTTCTATCCAGCAATTAGATTATATAAAGTTTTATCTTTCTATGCACATACTTAATATGAAAGCTAAGTTAGGATAAAAGTTACTTATACATCAGTATTTCTCAGATAAAGGCTTTAATAAACTATTTATATTTTGGAAATTGAATTAGTACCAGCAGGACTGCCTCATATGTGTGTGTTTGACTAGGTGATGGAGGAAACATGTCACTTTAAACACGTCTATGTTCTAATGGCTTAATGTTTTTGCTGGGTTAAAGCAAATGCTTCCCTTACGTCTAACGAACTCGGATCATGTAAATATTTAGACTCGACTTTAAATGATATCCAGACATTTAAGTACAAGGCCACTGTGACCTTCTAAAAGCCCCACCAAACATAGACACACTTTTAAACACACCATAAGACTCAAAATTGTTCCAGACTAAATTAAGATATAATAATCTCATATGTAATACTTTAAAATATCTTAAACTTAAGGGGTTCTGTTTATGGTAGAAGAGTAGGGTTTAAAATGGTATCCAGATCCAATATATAATGCCCAATACCCCTCTCTCTCTCTCTGTCTCTCTCTCTCTTTCTCTCTCTCTCTGTGTGTGTGTGTGTGTGTTTAGAGGATCAGATGGCAATGAATGCTTTGAGCAGTGTGTAACAGAACATTTCTGTTGGTCTCTGAGGATCCTGTCGCCCAGGCCTGGTGTCTCCCAGTGCTCTGGGGGAAACAAGAATCTCCTGCAACTGCTGTGTCTAATCTCATCACTAACCACACCACACGCACACATGACATACATACACAAACACACACACACACACACACACACACACACACATACACTCTCACACACTGCATGTTAGGGCTAGTCCGGAGGCCCAGTAGCCAGAGAGCTTCCTTGTGTCTTATCTCATTTACCCATCAGCCATCTCTTCAAAGCAGTCTCCTGTCTGGCAGGGTGGTGGGGGGTTTACACTGTAGTTGGTCATCAGTGAACTGAGGTCAAAAGTCAACACAACGCCATACACACCTCACTCTTGATTATGATGTGAAACATATTTAACTCATACAAATGTGTCTTATACTGAACATTATTAAATGCTGCACATTAGATAAACGCTGAAATTAGCGGGAGTATGCTGTGTACATGTGTAAAGCCCATTGCCAGGAGACTGCTGGCATTCAGTTGTGTTTTAAGTATGAGGTTTCGTGTGTGTATGCTAGAAAGAGACAGAGAGATAGTGGCAGTACAACAGATTAGATATAGATGGTAAATACAGAAACAGCCAGAATGCTCAGAATAGCTGGAGACTCTGCTATCACGATAAACACAAAAATGAAAATAAAGTCTAGCACACACACACACACACACATATGCACGCACGCACACACACACACACACACACACACACACACACACACACACACACACACACACACAGAGCGAAAAATGAATGATTGAATGAATGAATGAATAAATAAATAAATAAATAAATAAATGAACAAACACTGTGTTACAAATGTGTTAATGAAAGCATAAATGTTTTATAGTGCAACCTTTACACTGAGGTGAACAAAGATTTTAATGTGTTGTTTTAGTGTGTGTTTTTATTAAGTATTTCAGTTAAACCATGTAAACGCAAATTCATCAAATTCATCAAATTCACATCAGACTCCAGGTGCAGTGTTGTGTCAGACCACATGAACATAATGATAATGGAAGGACCCAGGAGAACTATTCTTTTCTGTTAGGCTGTCTGTTGTGTATCTATTTGGACAATGCGTACAGTACAAACACTTTCAACTAGAGAGCATTGTGGTCTACTTTTAAGAACATTTTTTTTCTTCAACAAACTGACTTTGTAAGTGAATTTGATCAGGTAGATGTGATATACTATTTGGTTTTAAACAACATTATGCATGTCACAGCCTTTGAAAACTTCGCATGGTGAAATGTTAAGTGTTCTGAAAACTACAGGTTTTCCTGCAAGAAAGAAAATGCTTCTCTTTTGTATGTATTTTAATCATAAGTAACGGTATAGCATTTTAAAATCTGGTTACCCCCCAAAAGTAATAAGGGAAAAACTTACATCCAAAGATGTCATTTCCACTGTGGTAGAAGAGCATTTTGATATTTGGTATTTGATTAGAAACTGAATTGCATGCTTAGTTTTGGTGAAATATATTTATGGTTCCTTAAAGTTAAAGTGTCAGTGTTATACGCATTCATTCCCAGCTTTGGCTGAAACACATTTTGTTGTCTTTATTCTGGCTGTTTGCCAGAATTCAGCCACAGTGACACCAAATGGGTTTTCCCAGATATCCACATATACTGTATGAACAATAGCTTTCTCGATTGTTAATATGAATATGTCCTGTTTATTTAAGAAGAATATTTCAGAAAATCCCTAATGATGTACATATAGTAACAGACAAAGGTTTGTAGAGGATTTTTCACACACTTTGGACATACTTGGTTTAGCTCCTTGCTCTTTTTATTTAATTCCACATATAGTATTTTAATTGACAGTGGTATATAATTGATAAAGTTGAAACCTACAGTAGATATAAATTTATTTCCAAAACATGTTTTAATATAAAAAAAATAACAAGTAGCTTCAATTTAGAATGTAGCACATGCAGCCAGCATGTGATCAGTTAATGTGGGGATTTCTGTAAAGCTGTAGGAAAAGCATCCCATGTCCGTCCGTCCATCCATCCGCTTATCCATACTGGGTCACGGGGAACCTGGAGTCTATCTCAGGAGGCATGGGGCACAAGACGTGGTGCACCCTGGATGGAGTGCCAATCCATCGCAGGGCACAATCACATACACATTCACACACCCATTCAGACACTACGGACACTGTGGACCTGCCAATCAGCCTCCCATTCATGTGTTTGGACTGGGAGAGGAAACCAGGGTACCAGGAGGAAACCCCCGCAGCACAGGAGAACATGCAAACTCTGCGCACACAGGGCAGCATCAGGAATCAAACCCCCAACCCTGGATGTGTGAGGCAAACACGCATGCAAAACTGTCTTTAGGGCTTCCATGAAACACTACATCTAAAATATGATATTTTGATTTGGCCAAAAGTTTTTGTTTACCTAGCTGAATATTTGTTTTAAACTTTTGATGCCATCTCTCTTATTATGGCATGTGAAAAAAGGTATAATGACTGATACTGTACTTATTATTGTACTTACAATTTTTGACTGGTACTGTATTGTTAAAATAGAATTTTTGTTGCTTTGTAAAACACCTTCTCTGATTTATTATTTTAAGTTGTGCAGTTGGTACAAACAAGCCATGTCACTAAGCTGATTGCTGATAGACTATTAATGTAAATATACCATCAAGCCATAAGCACACAGTACACACAGTCTCTGATATGTCACCCATGTGACTGAGCATGTGACCCTCATTATCTCTGAGCTCATGTGCTCTTCTGGCATCACATGTGAAGGACAAGGACTGCTGATGTTATCAATTCCCATGAAAAGATGGTGTGTTCCTGTCTTCTGGTTCAGTTACGTGGAGAAAAAGAACGTTTCCAACTTTTTTTCTTGGATGCAAAAGATATTACAACAAACATTGCTATAATGTGCACTCTATAATGATGATTATAATTTCTTTTGCAAGCATTTTAACATGAAAGTGTTCTTAGTTCTTTATAAATATGACCTTCATAGAAAGTGTTAGTTATATGCTACACAATGATACACCAACTGTAAGTAGTTATAATTGATGATGTATGAGATGAGTTTAGTACATGTTGGTTAATTAATGTTAATTTATCTTTACATGCTTTTGTTTCAGTAAAGAAAATCTTAATACTACAGCATACAAAGACATTCTAGACAATGATGTGCTTTCAAATTTTAGCAACAGTTTAGGGAAGGCTCTTGTATTTGTGTGATGGTCAGGTGTCCCCATAGTGTATGATGGTACAGATCATAAAGGTACAAGATTTTACTGTTTAAGTAAACATTTAAAGTGCTATAAGAAATTAACCCAATGCTATTCTGTCAATGTTTCAGTTTATTCTACAATATTGGCTTTAGAATACACTTTTACAGAAAAAAACTTAATCCATCCATTTTCTGTACCACTTGTCCTACACAAGGTCTCTGGGAGCCTGGAGCCTATCGCAGTAGATTCAGGGCACAAAGTGGGGACATCCTGGATGGGGTGCCAACCCATCGCAGGGCACAATCACACACACACACTCCTACACCCATTCACACATTATGGACAATTTAAAAATGCCAATCAGCCTAAAACGCATGCCTTCAGAATGGGAGAGGAAACCGGAGTACCTGGAGGAAACCCCTGAAGCATGAGAAGAATTGAATCCTCATATATATATATATATATATATATATATATATATATATATATATATATATATATATATATATATATATATATAAGGTATATGAGAACTAATAAAGCATTTATTGCCTGACTTTTACAGGCCTTAATTGAAATGAGGTTACATAAATGTTGACAGCTGATTAAACTTAGAGTAAAGTAAAGCTTCTATTAAAACAAAACTGTGGTAAACTTGAGTAAAAAAAAAACATATAAAGGAAATATGGTCACATGTTCTTTGCTGAATGTGATATGCACATAACACACACAAACTCTCTCTCTCTCTCTCTCTCTCTCTCTCTCTCTCTCTCTCTCTCATCACTGAGTCCAAATGGATTTTCCCCATAAGGGTGAAAACAACAGTGGAGCTTTATTTCTCTCACACTCTCCATCTTCTCTCCTTCCTTTTTGCTCTTATATATACCTCTCAGGAAATCCCTCAGCATGGAAACTGACAGGATTCTGGCAGAGACTACTGTCTTCCTTTCCCTCTTACCCTTGATATAGTGTAGCTTCTTGACTGGCTCTGCTGTGTTGTTTTGTTACCACACACATCGCTGTAAGGCGTTCCCTCAGAATGCTATTAAAAAGAATGGATGGCCGCAGAAATGCCGCAGTGCTGATGAAAAGGCCTACAATTGAATTAGCTGCAGTTAGTTAGCTTTGGCTCTCACTTCTGTAAAAGAAAAGCTGAGCTTCCAGATTTCAACTGTTGTTCAGGAAAACTTTATGAGCTTGTTGAAGTTCAAATGAAAAAGCAGTAACATGAAAAATGTATTAAACAAGAACATAACTGGGGTTTGTTAACTGTGCATGTGTGTGTTTGTCTTTTAATGAAACACCATGACCATGACATTTCCTTTCTTCAAACACATCTTATAACATTATATCAGAAATGTAAATTAGCCTACAAATTTGACACAACATTTAGTTTCTGTCAAAGCTTGAACAACAGTAGAAAAGATTTTGTAATTGCAAAATAAGGCATAATCTTTTGGGTTTTGTGAATGTTTGTGTATGTGTGTGTGTGTGTGTGTGTGTGTGTGTGTTTGGGGGGGGGGGGTTATGACAGATACAGTGCTGTGAAAAAGTATTTGATTTCTTCTGTTTTTGTGTATGTCTCATACTAAATTGTTTCAGAAATTAAAACTAAAACAAAATCTAAGATAAAACAAAGGCAACCTGAGTAAACACACAATACGCTTTTTAAGTGATATTGTTATTTATTGAAGCAAAAATGTTATCCAATACCAACTGGACCTGTGTGAAAATGTATTTGCCCCTGTAGTTACCAATGCCCCTAATCTATGAAACTGCATTCATAATGGGGTTCAGCTGGACTAGACACAACCAGACCTGATTACTGCCAGCCCTGTCCAATCAAATTAACACTTAAATAGAACTTTTTCAACACCATGAAGTTGTTACCCAGTAACACTTCATTGAAATAAACTCCAGAAATGATTAGGAAGAAGGTGATTGAAATACATCAGTCTGGGAAGGGTTAAAAAACGATTTGAAAGGCTCTGGGACTTCAAAGAACTCTAAAGGGAAAAACTAGGCACAGTAGTGAACATAGTCCAGTTGCGCTTGAGCTTAAACTAACGGACTGAGAACCTGACATTTTCCTTGATTTTCTGGTAGAGAGCAGAATTCCTGTTTCCCTCAATTATTGCAAGTTGCACAGACCCTGAAGCAGCAAAGCATCCCCACACCATCACACTTCCACCACCATGATTGACCATAGGTATGATGTTCTTTTTGTGGAATTCGGTGTTTGGTTTATGCCAGATGTAATGGGAATCCTGTCTAATCCAAACAGTAAACGGGAATCCTGTCTAATCCAAACAGGAATCCAAACAGTTCCACTTTCAACTCATCAATCCAAAATTTAGATGAGCCTGGATGTTCTTCTGAGTTAGCAGTGGTCTTCGCCTCACCACTCTTCCATGGATGCCATTTTTGCCCAGTGTCTTTCTGATAGTGGAGTTATAAACAGTGACCTTTACTGATGCAAGAGAGGCCTGTAGGTCCTTTGATGTTGTCCTTGGATCTTTTGGGATTTGCTAGATGAGTATTTGCTGTGCTCCTGGAGGAATTTTGGAAGGTCGGGCACTTCTGGAAGGGCAGCAAGACAATGATCCAGGACATAGGAGTAAATCCTAGTCCTAGAAGTAAGTGAAAGACTGATCTCCAGTTATCAGAAGTGTTTGGTTGCAATTATTGCTGCTAAAGGTGGCACAACCAGATTTTAAGTTAAAGGAGTCACATAGTTTTTCACATTGGTGACAGGTGCTGGATATCTTTTTTTGTTTCACTAAAAAATAAAATAAAAAATGAAAACTGTATTGTGTGTTTACTCAGGTTGCCTGAAGAACTAAAACTATTTAGTATGAGACATACACAAAAAGAGCAGAAATACTTTTTCACAGCAGTGTATGTTCTTGGTATGATCCTTGGTGCATGCTTAACCTAACCTGGCATAGAGCAGCATACTGTAATTGTGAAAAGGGATTGGATTTAATTGAATACATTATCTATAGATATAGTTAGGCATACTGCTCAGATATCCAAAAAATCAAGGTCTCTCATTCACTTTAAAAGCCCTCTGTGCACCCCAAAATTATATAAGGTAGCAGCTGGCTGATAACTGGCACCTGTATTCATGTGCACTTTTGTAGACATTCACTCAAAGGTGAGATTTTTCTCCCTATTTTGGTTACTGGCAAAATCCCACCCACCAGCCAGCTCTCCCCTATCATACACAAGTTACCATCCAGGGAACATGACAAGGCCACCAGCATCTTTTTGAACTGCTGCTCATTCTGCATCAACGTGCAACATAACAGACTTGAAAGAAAGTGCTTACTCTCATCTCCTGACACCAGAGCAGTATGCATGCATTCATGTTGCTCTTGCATCTACATCAATATAGGCACCATCATTTCTGAACATGAAAACACTTTAATGAAACCCAATTAGCAATATTCTGGCATTACACTACCAAATTATGGTTGTTCCTGGAAACTGATGGAAATTTATCTCTGACATCATATACTGTAGTACAAAAAAAAAAAAAAATAGAGTAGAACTACTGTAAGCAAGATTTCTCATTCTCTCATTATTACTTTTTTTTTTTTTTAGTCAAGTATCTAGCAGTAAGTGGGGTAAACAGATTGGGGTAAACACTCTTCTTTTTGACATCCTCCATCCATACTGTTGACACTCGTATTTGTCCATTGAATTCTCCCTTCATGGTTTGCAACTCAGAACCTCTATGATGGAGCTCTAAGATACACAGAAACTAACAAATAAGATGAGACAATGGGGCAAAAATACTCGCTTGTGTGAGGTGACACATGATCTTATTATCATCTTTGCAGTCCATTATTTATATATATATATATATATATATATATATATATATATATATATATATATATATATATATATATATATATCCAGTAATGGTGTCTAATGATACCTTAAATATTTAATTTACTTTATTTTAATTTCTCTGTTGTCAATCCTCTAACATGCTCTATTAAAAACATATACAGTAAACAGACAGGAAGGGCTTCTCGTTGTGCCAACACTGAGGAGAAATTTCTCTGTAATTATGGTCAGAACAAATGAAACCTTCTCTCATACACTTTAAAAGGCCATCATGAACACCAGAAAATCATATTGTGTAAGGTAGCAATACATTTTAGACCTTCAATCAAAGGTGATACTCTAGTACATGGTGTTTATATTGGCCAATTCCCCAGATGCCAATACATTTGCAGATATCAGTAGCTGTGCTATATCAGTGTCGTAATTAAAATCTTTAAACTATACACAATTTTGCAAATGATGGACAACTTGCATAATATTAGCAGGGCAAAATACACAGGAATGTTTAATGAAAGGTTTAAATGTGCATTGTATGACAAATACAAAACACATTGTATTTTTGGTGTGCAAAAAAACATAAAAGGCAACAAAATATTGTTACTCCACAGTGAGTCAACTTGAAGTTCATTGGATTTCATTTGGACTTGGACAAGACTTTCCTCCTACTCTTCCTTAACCTCTGTCTTTATCTCCTCTACTGAGATGCTTCTCCTCCTCCAGTTTCCTCCATTTTTTCTAGTTTACAGCAGTTAACAACAGGCTTCTTTGTTTATGAGAAAATTCATATAAGTGGCCTTCACTTGCAGCTATTTCATACAATGAATTATTGTGTGGTCTTTCTGCATAACATTTAAGCAATTAATAACATAAAATGCATACACTATCTTATTTAGCCTACCACTTTGATTTATATATAGAAAAATCCTTAATATACTGTATAGAAATATGCTTTTACCGTTCTTCAGAGAAAGTTTAGAGTAAAGCTCGTTAGTGTTTGTTCTGGTAACTGTTCACTGTACGCATAGTATATACTATATACAATATCTATATCTATAACCTGGAATGAGTGTTGTGCAATTTATATTTAGAGTTGTTTGAATAATTTGTAATGGCAGTGAAATATGTTTAAACTACGTATGGTGTTTTGAAGTTACTGAGAAATAACACACTGTGTGTGAGAAATTTTGTGGAAAAAACATTGTGTAAGCAATGAAGAATAGATTTAATACACAGTTATTAGGCAAAGTGTCTCGCTGGACTTCCCCATGGGTCAACACACCACAGAGAACAAAATGTTCATATAAACTGTCTGTCATACAGACTAAAAACAACAGTGAGCATTGCAGAATTTGACAAATTATGAAATCTAATTGTATTGACTCTATAACAAACTAATTGAATAAACTGCCCGAATCTCTGTTACTGTCTTTTATGCTTTTGCTCTTTTGCACTCCTCTCACTGTCTCATGTGGCATGACCTTGGTGTTCTCATTAAATCTCACCCTTGTTCCAATAACATCTGAAAACACACACACACACACATACACACACACATACACACAAGCATACACACACACACACACACACACACACACACACACACACACACATACGCATGCACACACACACACGCACACACACACACACACGCACACACACACGCACGCACACACACACACACACGCACACGCACACAAGCATACACACATACACAGCTATTAGTCAGTGCTATGTGGGGAACATTGAGAAGAGAATTAGGGAGGAGACATAGAGGCTTTCTCAGGCTGAATCAGCATGCTACCTAAATAGAGAGACCCCCCCTCTCTTGCTCGCTCCCTGGGTAAAGGCAGAGGAAGTTTGTGGTGGTAAACAGCAGACACACAGACGTCAGCGTGGCTTGGACGCTCGCTTTGGAATGCTGGGAATTGTAGCCTGTGTGGCGGCCTCTCCTCACACCAATGCCTTTCTTTTGTGTGTGTATGTGTGTGTGTGTGTGTGTGTGTGTGTGCGTGTGTGTGTGTGTGTGTGTGTGTGTGTGTGTATGTATGAGCATGTGTGTGTATGTGTTATGTGTGTGTGTTTGTATGTGTGTGTGAGGGAGAGAGAGAGAGAGAGAGAGAGAGAGAGCGAGCGAGCGAGAGAGAGAAACTGCCATGCATATGGTTTAGTGTTTAAGGTTCCATTTCCAGTCTCTCACATTTATGAATGAAGTTTATTCAGCGGACTGCTAATAGCCAGAGCTTGATGTCTCCACATTGGCAATTGAGTGACATATAACTGCTGCAGTTCATTTCTCCTGATCCAGGACACACACAAATTCACACACAGAGAACTTTCATTCGCTAGCTTAGCATGCAAGAGGTAGGTGGATTGATGCCCGCTTTTTCCAGAGCACACAGGAAACGGAGGGATGTAATTTCTCTCTTTTCATGTTAAAATCACAGCGTTGTCTTGTGTACATACTGTATTTGTTCTTTACTCTGTGATCTTCAGCTGATCCCACATTTAATCAGCGTAGGTGTCTATTTCCACTTTATTTTGCAGCTATTCACAAGATAATAAAGTAAGAATTTCTGAACACATCACATTTGTGTTGGGATACTAATGTTGCTTGTCTCATGAATCTTTTTATTTTTTTCCTGATTACTGAATTCTAAAGGAGAAATCTAGCTTTTGTAGCTCCAGATTCCTGGTATTATTAAATGCTACTACTTACTGCAATTGAATCTCTTTTCCAGGTATAATTACTGAAGCAAACAATCTAATAAAAACAGTTCAAATCAGTTTACTTCTCATTAAATACAGACAAAAGCATAAGTGAAGGACATACAATGCTGGGAAACTTTTCTATAAGTAATTGGACGGTGGCAATTTTTGTCTTTTTGGCTCCGTTCTCCAGCACAGTGGGTTTGAAATGAAACAATGACTGTGTGGTTAAAGCGGAGAATGTCAGCTTTAATTTGAGGGTACGTACATTCATAGTGGGTGAGCTTTGTAGGAATTATAGCCCTTACCAAAAGTAACGAAAGGTCAAGTTAATTGTAGAGGCAGTGTTTTCATTTTGAGTTTGTTGCTGGTCTTTCTCAATATGAGCATCTCTAAACCATATATTAGAAGCCAAACACATTTTTAAAACATTCAGGGTAACATTTCAGCAAACAAAGTTTGCTGTGTTACATCACATTTATCCTGGCTGATATGATATCATTTCATTTTATCTTATACATTGTACATTATGCATTATATAATCTGCATATTCACATTTCCAGCTTTCCCACTGTGCAACAGTTAAACATTTTCACTACTGTTTTTTATTTACACATTAAGCTGCCAGTTTATTACATATAACCAACCAACTACATGTATGCATGTAGTTACCATACACACATTTCCCCAAATTACAAGACAAAGCCCATCATTAAATCCATATTCAAAAAAATAAACCTTAAGCCAACAGAGAAAAACTCATTTGGAATAATTAAACCTAAAAACAGAGACATTTTCCAAGAAACAGTTGTGACATGGTCATGTAATACTGATTTTTGATCTGACCTTCTTTTTATTAGCACTTATTCTAGGTGGCTAGTTTTAAAACTTAATAACCAATAAGTCTAGGGTATATATGTAAGTTACTGGTTTTACCAGAAAAGACAGTTGTCTAGATTAGCCTTGGTTAAAGAATTATTTAAATACAGTTATTGTTGTTGCTATTTACAGTATTAGGGTGAGGCAGCCAGTAGTATTGCTTTATCAGTGCTCTGGTGCTGGGGTTGATCTTGAACTCTGGTTAATGTATATGTCAAGTTTCATCCATGTACTGGGGTTTTCCTCCCACCTTCCAAAGCATGGATGTTTTGCTGGATGGAAAAAAACAACAATAAAAAAAACTCAATACGTGAACATCAAACCAAATAATTTATTCAGAATTACATGTACTGTATAGAGATACAGATCATTGAGTAAGATCACACAGCACAATACACTAGTGGAAATTGCTATAAATAACCAATTAATTTACATTCTAATATCACAGATTCATCAGCCACAAAATTGAAACAGTCATTTTCTCAGAACCAGTGGTGACATGGCAATTTGGCCCCTTGCAGACAATGTTCTCAAGGAATTTTTGTCATCTGTTAGAAAACATGTTAACATGCACTTGTATGTGGTATGCTTGGTCAAGTTTTGTATGTACGTAGTTAAATCTGTACACACACTGAGAGTGTGCAGAGTGTGCTGTGGATGTGAACTGACAACCGCAATTACTTTCATCTCCATCTTCCTCTTCACTAATGTGGATGACTCAGGCCTCACCCATACCATCTCCTACTGAATGATGCGTGGATACGTCAGCATATGTTCCATCCAAAGGTCAACATCGGTTAAATTATCACACAACAGCTTGCATTGTTGTGTGCTGCCCATCAATGCATCATTCTCATTGTAATGAAGGGCAGTGATGTTTTGTTTCAGGGATACAAAATAGTCCTTGTGTATGTGGCCTAAACCTCAGTAAAGAGAGTTTGTTGCATGCATGTCTTTATGCACACGTGATCATATATGGGATGTGTGAATGATGGTGAGGTAGTAAGATGGATATGAAACCATGGCTGGAGTTCTGAGCATCAAGAGAGAACTTAAACCCAATGAAATGTTAATTGTCCAATGAAACGTGCCATCATAAAACCCCCAGCTGCTAATGTCAGGCAACCTCTCAGGAAACTCATTTTCATTATCTTTGCCTTACCATGAATTTGTTTATATAAATATGAATTGTCAAAGTGAAGAGTATTCACCCATCATAAAGTAAGAATTAAAAAGTAAGAAACCAGTCATATGTGGTGGAGATAATGATGAATGAATTTAGGATGCAAGTAATGCAATGTTGGCAAGTCTTCATTTGGGCTAGCAAACAGCATGAGGAACTGGCATTCAGCTTGAAGCTTAACAGTAATAATTTAGCTTTCTTTGTAGAATTGATTTTACCATCAGTGTTTACTCAGATTGTTTAAATTTATACGGTACACGTTGTGGAAAAAAAAAGCTCAAATGTTGGGCAAAGATGCTGTTTAAAGCTTATGTAATTCAAGGATTGTACAATGAGTTACAGAAGTATTTCTAGGTGGCTAGTTTTGGAGCCATACAGGTCTGCAGTAAGGATAAGGGAAGGTATTCCCCCCCCCCCCCCCCAAGAAACGGAGGTTGTCTAGATTAGCCTTGATTAAATATGCATTCAAATACAAATATCATTACTGTTATAATCTGTCAAATACAAATATTGTTACTGTTACTGTTATTTACACTATGCGAAGAGCATGGTAATAAAAACAGGTAGTATTGCTACCTTACTGCTCCAGGGTCTGGGGTATGATCTTGACCTGAATGAAGTTTGATCCCATGTCCAAACAGCATAACGTTATTACTAAAGAGGAATGAATTTGAATGTTACTAAATTTACATTATAAAATAGAAATAGACAAAAAAAATAAATAAATAACTAAATAAAAATTGTGAAATTGTTTCCCCTTAAGAATAAGGGCCAGAAAAGTCAAATGTGAACATATACGCAGTAGCCAGAGTGAGAGTGAACCCCATAAAGTCATACTTATACATGTTGAAAAACCTTACACACATATACACACTTGACAAGCTTGCGATTCTGCACAGGCTGAGTGTGATGCATTAGCAATATTCTGAGCAAACAGTCATGCTCTGGACTTGTTTTAATATAGTATTTCCTTGGCAACTGGAGATGTAGTTCAGGCAACATTCAATCTCTGAGGGGCAACAGTGGACTTCCTGCTCAAATTTACTGATGGGGAAAAGAGCGAGGGAGAGAGAGAGGGGCACAGAGTGTAATTGGATGCAAACGTAAATGGGATTTTAAATGTTTACATTCAGAGAGAGAAAGAGAGAGAGAGAGAGAGAGAGAGAGAGAGAGAGAGAGAGAGAGAGAGAGAGAGAGTTGTGTCTTTTACTTTTATAAAGTCTTGAAAATGTTGACTTTTAAAAAAAAAATAAATAAATAAAAATTTGGAACAAAAACAGTAACAAAAAGTAGCATGTGTAGCATTGTTTTCTTTAATTAATATTCATGACATTCATATGAATGTCATGATCATATTTCAGCAGTGTAAACATTCATCATAGCAAAATATACTCTGCAAAAAAAGAAAAAAGAAACGTCCCTTTTTCAGGAGACTGTATTTTAAAGATAATTTTGTAAAATCCAATTAATCTTTACAGATCTTTATTGGAAAGGGTTTAAACAATGTTTTTCATGCTTGTATAATGAACCATAAACAATTATTGCACATGCACCTGTGGAACAGTCGGTAAGACACTAACAGTTTACAGGTGGTAGGCAATTAAGGTCACAGTTACAATAGGACACTAAAGAGACCTTTCTACTGACTCTGACAAACACCAGAAGTAAGCTGCCTAACGTTCCTGCTCACCTGTGTGAACATGCCATAGGCCTGCTGCAGGGAGTCACGAGGACTGCAGATGTGGCCAGAGCAATAAACTGCAATGTCTGTAATGTAAGACGCCTAAGACAGTGCATCAGGGAGACAGGAAGGACAGCTGATCGCCCTTGCAGTGGAAAATTACATGTAACCATGTGTCCCCCTAGACGTGATCGAGAACTTGCAAATGCCTTGGTGGAAGAGTGGAGTAACATCTCACAGCAAGAACTGACAAACCTGGTGCAGTCCATGAGGAAGAGATGCACTGTAGTACTTAAAGTAGCTGGTGAACACACCACATACTAACTGTTACCTGTTACTGTTACCAAGTTCAGGGTCTCATTATTCCATTTCTGTTCGTCAAACGTCTGTGAAACTTGTTCACTTTATTTCTCAGTTGTTGAATAATTTATGTTAATACAAATATTTACACATGTTAAGAAATTTGCTGGGAAAAAAGCAGCTGAATGTGAGGGACGTTTCTTTTTTTGCTGAATATATTTAAAATAACCACAACAGTCCACAACCGTTCGACAAGTAACCATGTGACAGGTAGTCTGATGACCACGTGGCTGAATGAATGGGTTATGTGATGGAGAGATGAGTGACTATAGCACTGCAGGCCAACTTCATACAAACTCAAAGGTTGCAGGCTTTCACTTGAATTTGCATGGGTGGGAGAGGAGAGAAAATGGAGCGTTTCTTCAATATTTGCTAAGCATAATTATTTGATTCAGCTCAGGAAGTTTTTAGCATGTAGGACGTATCCGAGTAACAGAATATTAAAAAAACACTTCCTCTGCTCGTTACCAGTAATCAAACTAAATCATTTAATAACCTCTGCTGAGTCCAAGAAAAGCAGCATAAATCATTTGGGTCTGTGCTGGATAGAGTTTGACTCCAGAGAGTTGATTCAGTGAAATGCTTTCTAATTTATTTTAATCATTTCACAGTGCATATGTAATTGTAGTTACATATATTTTCACTGCGTTTAAGCAGCAGTATTTTATAACAGCAAAACAGGCCAAATAAATGTAAATAGTGTTTCATGTTCTGTAAATAAAGTAAATAATTATACACAGCAGCAGAGTGATTTCCTTCAGTAGAAGATGAATGAAACAGTTTACTCCACCTAGTTTGTTCAAATTCCAGCAAAAATCTAGCAACAACAACATCTGTCCATCACCAAGAAGCCCCAGCAGTACTAGTGATCTCAAATTCCCACAGTAGGAAAATATAGACGAATGATCTGAAGCTGGTTTAGAGCTGGACTGAGAGACTGCGTGTTTTATTTGGGTTTTTGTTTCCGGTATACTGTGCAGTGTATTAACACAGTAGTCTGACATTGTAGTAATTCTATAACTACATGTAATCTCTTGGAAATTATTTTTTAAATGCATTTTTTTAGACTAGGTGTTTGCATTGGAAATTCTAAGTGATCTGCTTGGGCAGAAAAACTCTAATTAAACTTGTCCAGTAATCAAAAAAAGGTGCCTTTGGTGTGTTTGGTGCTGTTGAGACATTTGTTATATTATAGTTTATTAAAGGCAGGTGAAAGTTACGCTATGTTTTGTTACGATGGCTTAGGAATACAATTGTTTTGATACCTTTTGGACTGCAATTGCTACCAACAGTTTTGAACTCAAGTTTCAAGTCAACAGTTGATAATTTCAACAAAAAAGACTTTATGTTAAAACTATAAATAATTTCCTAGTTAAACAATGGCACTTTTTGACCATGTAGGGAATTATTTAGAATTATATCAGATTTCAGTGTCATCTCATTGAGGTTTTCTTTGCCACCAACACCTCTGGCTTGCTCATTGCGTTGTGACACAATGCCCATTGTTAAAAGTGCTATACAAATGAAATTGAATTGAATTGAAAGTTAGTTATTTAGTTACTAGCTACCGTTGGTTCTGCTTTATATAAATGCATGATCCACCGATAATTCTGAATGAAGATTGCTGATTTGTTCTAGTCACAAAACTCTGATGTCAAGACATGCCAATCATGAAATGAGCCCCCCCCCCCCCCTTAATCAAATAATAAAAAAAAATACATAAATTAAATAGAAACAATCAGACTAAACCTTGTGTCCAGAATCCCATTAATCCCATTTTAACCAGGAGCACATACCAATGCGGCTTGAATGCTATTGGGAATTTTTTTTTTCTTCAGATTGCAGAAAATCTTTTTGCAAATCGGATATGGCAAAAATAAGATTTGAGCTGTTTTTCTGATCATAGCCTTAGGAGATGAAGAAAACCATTCACTACCACAGCCATGTATACTGATTAGCATGAAGATAATTACTACTCCAGAGGAGAGCCGATTAACTACTCTGCAGTGCACTGAACGGTGGTATTCATTCCAGCTCGATGTAGGGAGGATGCTTTTTTTCTTTCTTCACAGGCACCAGCCACTAAAGTGAAAGCAGGTTAAAGGGCACAGGATTACAGGGTAGTACAAATGCCCTTAATGTTAGGCTTTGAGAGCAGTTTGCAAAATGTTGACATTTACTTGAACCCTTGAACCACTTTGTGAGGCCTCTTTTTGTACACTGTCATGAAAACCTGTGCGTGCACACACACACACACACACACACACACACACACACACACACACTCTGAACTCCTCCCATGCAGATCTATTCTCCTTGTGTGAGAGCTTCACACAGGTATACTATAAAACAGTGTTTATCTGTAGACCAGTGAGAGGCCACCAGGAGCTAGGCAGCCCAAATGGAGCCAGACACTCTAAACAGTGGGAGCAATGGTCCAATCACAGGCTGCAATTTCAGTGCATTTATCTCATTTCCTGCCTGCTTTGTTTTACCCCAGAATAATGGGGCAAGAAATGGGAAAGGACTACAGATAATGGCGGGGATTCTGACCCTGTACTTCGAAAGCTGATGATTTGTGGTGACATGGAAGAAAACTTGGGCAGCTTGTGGTTCATTAAAAACAAGACTGGAGACAGTTAATGCCGCATGCTAGTGCTGGATGCGCTGTGATTTCACTTTAAAGAACATTTGGTCAGGCTAGAAATGGAATCATAGCATGGGAAAACCAATCAAATGAGGAACTGTTGAAATGATGAATTGAGTGCATTTGATGTGAAACCATAAAGAATCAAAGTAATGCGCGCTAGTTGTTAAGGAGCTAAATAACAAACCGATTCCTCTAGTTATGTATATACTGTACATGAAAGACACCATTTTCTAAGGACAATGTTTGAATAGTAACATTTTGCATCTGGAGTGTAAAATATAACAGTCAGGTTATAGAGCTTTGTTTCAGAGCTAAAAAAAAAAGGAAAAAAGAAAAAAGCTGAACAGATGAGAATAGGGCAGTATTTCATTGTGGGCTTATTATAATATCATCTTCAGTGCTTTGGAAACAAAAGAAACAACCACCATATTCAAAACATCTGTGGTCAGGAAATACAGAATGGCATTTTGTTTCGACTCCTTCCAGACATTCAGTAGGCATTAGAAAAGAGAGCTTGTGCTAAATTTTATGTGGACATAATTTATTAGTGATGTGTAAAAGAGTTTCAAGCTTGAATGTTATTATTTAAGATTGGCATTTTATTGCCACAGTTAAAACACACTAGATAAAACTGTTCAAAGTGTAGTCATTTGCTCAAGGCTAAGGTTTATAGAATGAGTCTTTTCAACGAATGAAAAAGCCAATTATGCAGAAATCTGTGTGTGTGTGTGTGTGTGTGTGTGGTGCGTGTGTGTGTGTTATTGTAAGTATGAGCCCATTGCTTCATAAATAACCCATAAGCATTGTGCCTTTCTTTCAAACTCGAACATTTCCTTCCACAGCACTATTTCTGTGAGCTAAGCTTGGAATTAGTTTCATAAGAGTTCAGAAACCATGCAATTACTGAGCGTTTGTTTGCCGGGTCTGAAATTAGAGAAACTCAACCTCACATTTATCCTGCCATACTGTCCTATGTGCAGCCTGTGACACTATACTCAGTGGAGACACTGAGACTGTGTGTGTATGTGCGTGTGTGTGTATGTGTGTGTGTGTGTGTGTGTGTGTGTGTGTGCATGTTTGTGTGTGTGTGTAACATGGCACAGTTATATGACACATGCATAAGTCTGTGTTAGACATTCACTGGCCTATAAAGTCAGTTGTCATGATGTTTTAATATAAGTCAGACAAAGTATCATAACAATTTTATGTCAACAAAAAACTGTCACTTGACTTGGCAGCTGAGATTGTTAGAATAAGCTTTTCTAAGCTTGATGTAAGCCTTATAAATATTTATGTAGCATTATGCCAGTTGTCAAGAAGGGCTGATGCATTTGTCATATTAGCACTATAAACACTACCCCTGAATTTCCATATGAATTTCTAAATGAACTTCTGTCATAGTAGTTAACTGACTAGTTAGTAAATTGTATGTGGCCTTCTTTCCTAACAAATGACCTTTTTTTACGATTAAATTTTTGAATCATTTGAAAAAATGTTGATTTCATTTATTGATGTATCTTGATCATTGTATCAGAATACATTTCGACATATTGTAAATATTCTGCATAATAGAATCTTCTGAGAGGACATGGTGGCTAAGGCCCTGTTTACACTAGTGCGTTTTCATTCTAAAACGGCGTTTTAAAATTAAAATGATCCTTGTTCACACTGGCGTTTCCGCAGTGTTTCAGAAACGATCTCTGTCCACACTACACGACCGAATACGCATGTCACATGACCATTCATGCACACTGGGCATGCGCATACAAGTGTAAATAGGAAGTTGGTTGCTAGACACCTGCAGACACAACAAAACTGTGTTCCATGTAGGGCTTTCGCCGTTTGAAATGAGATTTGTTGCCGATTGCTCTAATCATAGCTCGCCTCTTGCGCATGTATGCATCTGCAATATTATAAAATACAGAATTGAACTGCACAATGGCTGCTAAGAATAACAACAAAGCCAGCAAAGCTTGCGGTTCAGTCTCCGTGTTGTTGTGTATATGATCAAGGTAGCGTAACGGTTATATGGTAGGGGCTTGACGAATCAGGGAAGGATAAGCAATGATCCAGAAGAACCAATCAGGGGATGAATGTAGGCGAAGCCACGCCTTCCTTTTCAAAAGTCTTCGTTTTGGTCTGTTTACACTGAAACACGAGCCCAAAGTTTTCAAACTAAAACAGGGTCTTCTGCGTTTCCAAAAGTCTCAGTTTTTGAGGTTGAAAACGTCCTTGACCTAGTGTAGACGGCAGGTGTAACCGTAGCACAAGTTATGCGTTTTAAAACGAAAATGCACTAGTGTAAACAGGGCCTCAGTGGTTAGCGTGTTTGCCTCGCACCTTCAGGGTTGGGGGTTCAAATCCCTCCTCTGCCCTGTGCATGTTTGCATGTTTCCCCATGCTTTGTTTCCTCCTCCAGTCCAAAAACATGCACTGTAGGCTGATTTCCAAATTGTCAGTGTTTGTGATTGTGCCTTGTAATTGTGCCCTGCCTTGTGCACTGAGTTCCATGGATTAGGCTCCAGACTCCCACATAAACCAGAATAGGATAAGTGGTATGGAAAAATGAAATGGGTGGAGTTTTCTGAATTTCATTGTAATATACAAGCTCACTAAACTCATTAATTCAGTCATTTAAATTAGAAATAAAATGTTCATTCTATTTGTTATTCATATTTTCAAAGACATGAATTGTTATTCCTATATACATTATATCAGGCTTTGCTAGTTAACACAATGGAAATGCCAGAATGCACACACATATATGCTGTGTGATTTTAACTAATATTTTTATAATACCAGGGCTACACTGCCTGCTCCTATGGCAGGATAATAGAACAAAAGAACTGTATATTTCACTCTGCCTCTTCAGTTGAACATGGCTGGACATCACTAAGGCTTAATACTTTCCTGCCGTTACCTTTCCTTGTGGCCAACAGGATCTGGCCATAAATTCTGACTGAAAACTGGAGATTCTGGAGAAACTGATAAATGAGTTGGAATGAAACAGACAAAGTTGTGTCAAGGTAAAGGACAGGATATGAGCTAGCTGGACATGTCCTGACTTCAGTTAGCATTCCCTCAGATAACATCAGGACTTGAACCTGTGCCAGAACTCTGGACATAGAGATAGAGAAAGAGAGAGGGAAAGAGAAGACTAAAGTATATTATTAAAGCTGTAATGTGCTGAATGTAACCCATATGTCATATGTAACAACTGTTCCACCTTCTCAGTTACTGTAAACAGTGTGCAAGATGTGCTGCATCACTGAATGTTTCTCATTAGCATGTAGAGTTATAATGTTTTGAATTAGCACAGGATGTCCTGCTAAATCAGCAGTTTGGAAGGAGGCCATGCAAGTTATCATGGGTCAGGTCTAAACCTGTCAGTTCTTTTGCTATTTAGGCCTATATCTTCACCTGTGCCTTTTCCTATCCATCTATAATCTTTCTATCTTCATATATTATGATGGTATGTGGGAGTTATTTGTGAGAAATCTGGATGCAGGCTGATACAGGAAGGAAGTGATTTACCTGCGATATCTGGAACCAGTGTCTAAGTCTTAATCATCTAACTGAAACACTCCTACCACTTGCCAGGTTGGAGTTTCATTCAATTTTACTTCTGATTTGATGATTAATAAAAAGGAAATGACTGATTTAGCAAGAGGAAAATGATTTATTTCAATCTCTGAGTACTAATTTCAAGACATTTGAAGAATTTTGTGTGCCTTCGACCTGATTTCTCTGAGCAATCAACCAATCAAGCAAGCAACCAACCAAACAAACAAACAACAGGTGTTACATATTAGTCTTTAAAGAACGGGAACTGATAAAATGCTATAGTGTAGTAAGATTAGGAAAAGAGATCATAATCTTTCAAGTGAACACAGTTATAAATGAATGCTAGCTGCTAAATAAATAAAATGTCAGTGCAGTAACACATTCAGGTTGGAATAATAAAAGGTTTTCCCATCATCCCAAAATCTCTCACGTAATATGAATGTGGAATTAAGTCAAGCCAAAACATGTACTGCTAATATTACTGCTTAATAAATGCAGCCAATCTGTGTATAAAATTTATTGGTTCAGATAATTAAATATTCCTTAGTTTTAGACCAAAAACAGTCTCTATATAGTTTGTTCTAACTTTAATGGCAACTACAGTATAAATGACTGTATATACTGTACAAGGTCACAACAGTGTGATTCTGTTAAGGTTGCACTATTATTGCTACACTTGATGCCTCTATAGATCTCTTTCTCTCTCTCTTTCTTTTACTCTGCTGAGCATTGTAGTTAATCGCATTATTGTCCTCCTCTGTGAAAGGCTCCAGTAGTTGGGCAGATAAAAGGGCCGTTTGAGGCCCCTGGGGTCCTGACAGGCTGGGATCAAAGGAGCGGCTGCTTAACCTGAGCAACGTTGCTTTGATACCAGACACAGACACAGAGAAAGAAAGACAGAAAGAGAGAGAAAGAGAAACCAGGACAGAGTTATATGGATGACAGTATTTTATCCGACGTTTCAGCAGGTATCTTGGTTTACCTGCAGCCTCTCGTTCTTTCTGTTCTCCACTGGGGGCAATCCTCACGTCACCTTATTCATCCTGCACCTCTCAGATGCCCCCTGTGTTTTCATACATTTATGAGGTGTGATACATCTCAGATACTCAGGTTGTGCAGGTTTACATATAAACAGGATTTATGAGGCGTGAACGGTTGTCCTGCTTTAATAAGATCTCTATGCTGACACGGATCAGCCGGCATTCATAAACCTAGTTAGAAGGGGATTGATTAGCACAGACCAGATGGAAAGAGATGATGTGAGAATGTAATCCCTTTAAGAATACACATACTACACATGCTGTTTGCTACTTATTAATTGTGTAGTGCAAAGAAGTTTGGTAATGCCACCAACAGGCTAGATGAGGTAAGTGCAGATGATAACACATTGAGTTTAAAGCAGTATGGAGTTTAAGGAGACGTGCTGTCTCCTTCCTACATTAACTTCTGATGTCTGTCTTTGGTGTGGTGGGTAAAAAACACTTGAACAGTTGAACTCTACAGTTTGTTCTATGTGAAACAAAAAATACTGTGGATTTTGATTTAGCCTCCCTTCTGTGACTTCTATTATCTTTTTAGCAAACTTTTCCCACTTAATTTCCTTTCTCATAATGGTCTACTAATATCACTTACTGGGCTTTCATAGTGCTATATGAAACCTACATAAAGCCACTGACATAAAGAAATGACATAAAGGTACATAATCATTTTAAAATGCTTATTTGCTCAATTTTGATATCAAAATGACATAACACATTCAAATAACAAATCTTTATGACATAAGGTTGGATTTTGACACTTTCCATGCTGCACGTTAGAACATCATGATCATTGCTGAGTTTACTTCTATATGTCACCTAACTAAAAAAAGAAAAGAAAAGGAAAGAAAAACACTCCAGTATAGGGTTATAATAAATATACATAACTCAGTCATTACAGTGTCATGACATTGACATCTTGTAAAATGAAACGAACTCTACTTATGGGTCAGAAATAAATATACATAGCTCTGACGTTGTGACAGCATTGCTGTAAATATTACTAAAGTACTTTAATACCTTTTAGTCCATTTCCAAATCCAAAACAGAGCAAATTTGATACTTATTTTGGTTTAGTTTCACACTACACAGAATTGAAATATGGCAGATTTGTTTCAGTGTATATTGGCGGTTCACTGGTGGATAGAAGGGTCCCAGAGGGTCCTATTGAGCAAGACCTTTAACCCCTCGACTACTCAGTTGTAGCCAAAGTTGCTTTAAATAAAACCATCAACCAAATGAGTAAAAATGTAAATGTGTACGCAAAACTCTTGAATTAAAAATTACTAAAATTACTTGAGCAAGGAGAACATGGAACCAGGGCCAAATAAATTAATGGATAATTATATAAATAATTACTTTAAAACACTTTATGTAAACCTTTCACATCTACATTTTATTTCTCATTTGGCTGATGCTTTTCTCCAAAGCCTTTAGCTACAACTGAGTAGTTAAGAGTCTTGTTTTAGGGCCCAACAGCGGAGATACTGCTCAATATTTTTGTAAATGCGGCTGCTAAATGATGCCAAACTATTTGTTTGTTGTTCCACATATCCAGAACACATAACACATTTCTGCAGCATGACAGCTCTGTCCTTTGGCTTAGTTTAGCAGCTTATATTCACAATAACAACAAAAAGAAATACTGCCCACAAGCAATACATGGCATGTTAAGTTCAGTTACTGCAATCAATTAATTCTAGACATCACTTGGAACTGGACTGAGATCACTTTGCTCAGATGGTCTCAGGATTGGTGTTACATTTCATGTCAGTGTTTCCAAATGCCAAGTTTGAAAGACACTGTACAGAGTATTTTGCTCAACTTTATTCAAGTTCAAGATCTTTATTTACCTCTTAAGGAGATTCATATCCTTTAGTTTCAAATTGTAAGCCCTTTGTGTCTTTTTATACCCCATTTTGTTTCTCCTCTAAGAGATAGTTTGTGAAAAGAGTGGGCATGGTGAGGTATTGTTGAACGTTTGGAGCAGAAGCTTTACTTGGTGTGGACGAAAGCACAAAGACATATTCATAAGGATACACACACAGGATACTTACGCAGTATTGTTTTCAGAGGCCCAAGGGCAAACAGTCACTCAAACACAACACAAAATTACCAAAGGTTTATTACAAACCACACACAAAGATGTTTAAACAAAGACACAGACTCACTCCCATGCACTCCTTAAAAAACCTTTTAGGCCATTTTATTAGCAAACTCTTCCTGGACATGCATATGACACACCCTGTACAGACATGTCCACAGAGGGCATGTGCAATTTCAACAGAAAGTAAATATATGCAAACTATCCCCAAGCGTTTGCTCATGCAGCACTTAAACAATGACGGTTATTGCTCTGCAATTTACTTTTATTGGGCTTTTAGCTGCATTAGTATTGAGAAACGTAACCTGTTTATTCTTCACATTCATCTGCTGTCCAAACAGTACTGAAACTCGTGGGTTGTTTAATTGAATCTTTCTGTTGACTGGGCATTATATGATGAGTAAGTTTTGATTTAAAGGTTTACTTTTTATGTGTAGAAAGAAGAAAGATTATGATATGCATAATATATGATACAGGGAATATAACAGTATGCATAAATTATGATATGCATAATATGTGATACAGGGAGTATAACAGACCACAAACAGGATGAAATCTAATGTGTGTGAAAGTAATTTGTAATGGAAGCTTAAGACTACCGCCATTTAAAGAGTACCTGTTGGCTGAGTAATACTGTTGTACACAAACAATTTAATAAAAAAAGTAGAATAACCTATTAAAAAAAACAAAAGAGAAAACTCCAGTGTTTTTCGACCTAATCTCTATCCACCATATCTGTAACGTATGATTGATTAGCATGGACACCTTTTTTGACACATTTACCTGTACTGGAAAAAGAAAACAAAGCTTGTTTACTCAAAACTCACTTATAAAGGAAGTTTATGAGAGGTTGGCACAATCATCAGGCAATTATATGAAAGAAAAATTTTGTAGAGCATTTTTAAAATGAATTCTTCAGATGCAACAGATTAATCCGATGCAACAGATGTGATAAACATATATATATATATATATATATATATATATATATATATATATATATATATATATATATATATATATATATATATATATACAAAGTAAAACAGCTGGAATATCAGCATATTAAAGGATATCTGTAGTTTTCAGCCATGATATGAACTTGTTAATTTTTTATTATAAGATAAAACTATATATAATGTATAAATGATACAGTATAAAGGAGCACTCTTCATGGCATGATGCACATACAATACATCACAAGTCTTCTTGTTAAGTCTATAGAGTATTACACACTATTCCATCACTATTCCAGTAAAGAAAAAGCGTAGTCAGCATGGTTGCGTGTATTGTTCTCGCCAAAAATCTGTCAAATATTTGCTTTTGTCCTGAGAACTGGCATATGAGTAAAGTCGATACGGAATACAGATCACACTTGTATCCACACACAGCATGGCTCGTATGATGCATGTGGACATATCTATTTGTGTATGTGCGTATGTTGAGGAAGAAAAGGACAAATCAGCATGTGGGTGTGTTTTGTCTCTTTTTACTCTTTTGAGACCTGTGGAGCGTGTGACTTATGACCTTTCTTTTCTGTTCGTACTCTAGTGGCTGAATAAATGCAAGCAATCGTCCTCTGTTCGTCCGGATGCAGGACTTTGTTTATTTTGACTGTGTTGTAGTGAAACTTCTGCTGTGGATGAGTTATATTAATTGTATGAATTGTGAAAAATTGTTAAGAATGATATATTCCTTGTGCTAAAAAGAAGTTTATAATTAAGCTTCGACTGTTTGAAAAGCTGGAGATGACAATTTACTGTAAATAAAAACCTTAACATGATTGAAAACAAAATGATATATATTTAGATTTACGAGATTTCCATTCTATTTACAAGACCTTTGGCATGACCCTTCACCTGGGCAAATCCTAACCCAAACAAGTCCTGGATTGAGTTTCAAGTTTAACAGACAAGGAAAGAGAGAGAGAGAGAGAGAGAGAGAGAGAGAGAGAGAGAGAGAGAGAGAGAGAGAGAGACAACACAGATCAAACGTACTGTCCTAAATGTCCTCTGTCACGATTGTGCTGTTTGAAGCTGTATGACTCGCTCTCTCAAGCTGCAGTACTCACTCACACACTCACTTCAAAGAGGAGGAAAGTCGTCTGCCTCCTGCGTCCTGCCAACACGCAGACCACCAGGGGAAGTGAGAGAGCGAGAGAAGACGGAGGAAGACAGAGATGGCAGCAGAGATTTGACTGTCGGGGGCTTTTGAAAGGAAGAATGAATGGATCCTGTTCAGAGGCCACTGATAAAGAGTGTAAGGGGCACCGGAGGGGGCGGCTGTGTTATAGGAAGGAGGAAGTCCATTTTAGAAAATAGCCAAATTGTGTCTGTGTGTATGTTTTTTTGTGTGTGTAGTTTTAATGCTAAAAATCACACACACACACACACACACACACACACACACACACACAAAACACTGCACGTATTAGATTGATCTATATCAGAGGTGCTTTCACAAAGATGCCCAGCACATGAAAATGCAAAAAATACACAAAATACACTTAGAAATATTGTATAGTCTACTGTCATATTTGAGCTAAGAGGGCAGTTCCCATATAGATTTAAATACATGCCCTAAATAAAATAAACTTTGGGCAAAACAATACATTTTTATGTGAATCAATCAATCTATCTATCTATCTATCTATCTATCTATCTATCTATCTACCTACCTATTCATCCATCCATCCAGTTCATGGATGCACCTCTGGGGTTAATGAAAATGAAGAGCCAAATGGGTGATGGCCCTTAATCCTCTCCTTTTTAGTTTTTTTTTTTTTTTTTTTTTTTTTTACAGGTTTTTTCTGTTAAGCGTTTTCTACTTTTCACCCCATCTGTCAAAGAATTAAAAGAAATAAAAGTCTATGATGGCACAATTATTTCTCTCTGAATTATAATTAATTAATATTAATGTTTATGTGAAGCTCTGAGCGTAATCCAGGTGTGTGTGTGTGTGTGTGTTTTGTGGGTGAGGAGGGAGGGGGTTGGTGGAGGAAAGTTGTTGGGAGAAGGGGGACGTGAACATTTTTACATATTGGAAATTATATTGTATGTCTAATACCCACCATTTCTGTCCTCTTCTGTAGTCTTCTGCATATGGTCACCCCCTTCTCCCCCTTTGCTCTCTCTCTCTCTCTCTCTCTCTCTCTCTCTCTTGTTCTTTCACTCTCTGCATGGTGGGATTTAATCTACTCTCACCCCTGGTGTCTACAGAGAGATTATATCTAATAAATCAGTTTCCTGCTGCTTGTAACTCAGTCTGCACTGAGAGAGAGTGTCAGAGAGAGCGAGCAAGAGAGAGAGCGAGCGAGCGAGAGAGAGAGAGTTAGAGAGAGAGAGAGGAAGTGGGGAAAAAAGAAGAGAAAAAGGATCTTCTGTACTAGGAGTTGCATCTCAAACCCCATTCTGTTCAGTTAAACGAGTCTCCAGGAGTCTTCTCATCCTGTTTCCATCCCTCTGCTCCTAACTCCCATTACTGCTCACAACGCCCTCTCTCTCTCTCTCTCTCAATCTCTCTCTCTCTCTCTCTCTCTCTCAAACTCTTCCCTCTTCAGCCCTCTACTCCATCCTCTTGTCATGGCAGCAGGAACTGTAGAGAACTCTGGTTAGAAGTGGTCCCTCATTGACTGACATTACTTGGGTTGGGCCTGGACTTTCAGATTTCTCTGAGCCACAAAAATGATCATAAACACACTCACACCTACCTACACTGGCACTCAGAATGACGCAACTTCTACAAAAGTCTCTTTAGTGGTATCATATGTTGCTTCAGGCTCAGAAAAAGAGGCAAATAACTGGAGCGTAGAAGTATTCATAACAGAACAGTGTTGAAAAGAAGAGCAAACAATGTGCTTAGATGAACACTTTAGAGAAAATCAGCATTTGGTAAACAGAAGTTTGATGAAAACTTCCATGTCATACCCTGGAGGCGTTCCCCACTTGTTAACTCTTAAAAATCAACTCCACAGAGTTTCTTTAAAAATGTAACAAAAGCATAATCTTTACTGTGGTTTATCTTATTACTATGAAGTTCCATTACTAGTGTGTTGTGTAAAAGTTTCTTCACCTTGATGTCGGCTCATCCTGGGGAATAGCTATAGAAATGTATTTTCTGATCATGTCAAATACTTCAGTGTTTACTGTGTTGTTAGTCTAACTAAAGCATATTTTGAGAAATTTGAAAAAAAAAAAAAAAAAAAGCAAAAGTGGTTATTTGTTCCCTTCTCACCTACAGATTTACATTGCATTGTGAGAATACATGCTATACAATATTGCTTACACACACATATACATCCTGTACAGAGAGACATTTTCACTCTAGTGGATTGGCTGTTTGTTGTTCTTCCCAGTTTGAGGTTAGCGTTTGTGTAAAAGCCTCTGAGTACTGACCCAACTAACAGCTTCTGAATAATGTTAAACATTCTGGAGGCTTCCGGCTTTCTGTCTCTTGATCAAAAGTCACATTAATATGCCATGTTTTTTTAGAGTTTGACTTTCCTGCCTGATTTTATCACCTGATACACGTGAAAGACCTTTGTGTCTCGGCGTGTTCTCCTGCAGACTTCTGGTGGTATGGTAAATAGTACCGTCTAGTTCCTGTTGGATGCCAGGCCCAGGATGTGGAGAACAAAGTAGACGGAAAAGAAGAAGGAAATAAAAGGATGTTAAGTGAATATGTGGAGGTGTGTATGGCATTTTTTGTGTAGGATATGTGTGTATCTGTGTGGCGTCTGTGAGTTTCATACACTAAATCACACTAATAAATGGTGTCTGTGTTTATTTCTCTCCAATATAACCCCCACACAAAAAACCCCCACATAGCTAGGGGCAGTGAATAGCCACAGACATCATCTCTAAAGATTTGTGTCGAGGAGAAAGAGAGGTTGCGTGTGTGCATTTCTGTGTGTGTGTGTGTGTGTGTGTGTGTGTGTGTTTAGTCAGTGAATGGAGTAGAAGACAGGCGCCACTGTTTATTGTGTGCATGTTTGAGGAGTGTCGCTAAAGTCTGAAAAGGGAATAAATGCCTTAGTGACACACAGTGAATGCAGTGTATTCTGCCCACATAAAGCCTCACTCTCAGTCGAGTTTTCAGAAGCACAGCATTATGTATATGTGTCCACTTCTGTCAAAATCAGTTTATAGATGGACATACAACCTTTATGTATGTGTGTGTGTGTGTGTGTGTGTGTGTGTGTGTGTGTGGGGTGGGGGTGGGGGTGGGGAGTTGCCTTCAAGCTGAATTTCCTCAGTGTCAAAATTAAACAGTTCACACTCAACCAAAACCCAGACCATAAACACACTTATTCTCACACCTTCAAAGATTGTTTTCAAGTCAGAGTCATAAAATGTATCTTCACCCTGACACAGTGAACGGCTACAAAATGCCCCAAATACAATAAATAAATAAATAAATAAATAAATAAATAAATAAATGTCTTGATATATAGAGTATGTATTTTTTAATGTAATAAAACCTTAAGTGGCATAAGTGGCATAAGTGGCATTCGGTGAAGTAGAGACGAATCAGTAACGCTTTCTCTAAAGCATGTGCATTACACTTAGATTACACTTCTATAAAGGATGTGCATTACACTTTATTACACATCCTGAATTGTTTAACCGCATTACTCCACCCCATCACTGATCGTTTTCCTATAAATGTTTTTTTTTTTGGTGAATTTATGAATGAATGATGACATATTTTTATAGCAGCACATGCCGTCACGTTTTACTCCTTACTTACCATAATGCATTATAAGTAATGTTTGTAGCATATTATAATGCTTCTGGTGCGCAGGAGCTCTGTATACCCACTGAACCCTTTCCCTCCTGTCAGCACACTGTTTTAATTATTACTATAATTTTCCTTCCATTTTCTGAGGTTTGCTCCACTTCACTTGCTTTCCCACACAGGGCAATGACCAATGCAGTATCCGGTGCGACAGCCAGCTTCCATGGCACTTTTTCCAAGACGTCTTTCCTCCTGTGTGAATTTAACCAGACCTGGTATACACGTAGTTTAGCCACACATATACACAATTATCGTATAAAATCCAAATTTCATTTTAAAATGATCCAGGAACAACGTAACTGACAGATTGGTGTTCTTCTTATGAGCATCAAACTCTGTGCTGATGTTTTTAGTCCGGCACATTGAATTGTTAACAAAATAATGAATAAGAATTTAACGTTATGGTCCCTTACATTTACAAACACTAGGAGATATTCTTTAGTAACTATATAGAAAAACCAAGACAACATGTTTAAGCTATTATTATGAAGTGAGAATGTGGAAAAATTTGTCCTCGGTGTGAAAAGATGGATCTCAACATCATATAGCTGCTGTTGGAAAGGGGTCAAATATGCAGAAGATGCTGGAAAAACAAAGAATGTGCAGTACTTGGAGGATTTTTCAGAAGAACACTGAGCAGTTTAACTGCTAAGAACAAACAAGGGACTCATGAACAACTCTCACGAAACATAAACACAGTCGTTGATCATCCAGGTAACAACACACAGTATTAAGAATCAAGCGTACGTAACTTTTGAACTGGTTCATTTGTGTACATTCACTTATAATTGTGTCTTGTGGACCATATGTGAACATTAGTTGTGTGAAATAGTTTATTTAGGGCAGTATGAAATAAAAAACAAAATGCAATTTTAATGATCTTATTTTTAAAAAATAAATAAATTAACGTTTTGCAGATACTGCAAGGGGTATGGAAATTTATGAGCACAACTGTACACACACACACACACACACACACACACACACAAACACATATATATATACATAAAGAAAAAAGTGATGGAGGGAGTATGACATTTTCACAATACACCACTGGTAAGCCTTGAGAAAGGCCAGGTTACAGTCTATTGTGATATGTATATTGTGAAACTGTGCATTGTGAAGTGTACAAAAGTTCTGATTTTGAATCAAATTGCTCCCTAAAACCAAAACGCCCCCTTAATACAAGAGACTGTGACTAGGATGGACTTTAAAAGCATGAAAACTTAATGTTGTGAGGGATGAGATGTCTCGTCGATTTCAGCATGGGTAGGAGACTCCAAAAGAAAATTGTGAGAGTATTAATAACTGCAGGCAGAAACTGGTATGACTGGTGTTTGTATAGGACAGATTGGGGATCAGCAGCAGTATGGGGTGCTGCTGTAATCTGCCTCTCTCAGTAAACAGACTGTCAGAGTAATGGCTCTTAAAACAAATGAGCAGCTTGCTGCTGTTGGGGCCCTCCACAGTGCTTAACGCACACATACAGCGTCAGGAAAAAGAATGAGACGCATCACAGATGGGTTTCCTTTACTATTTTCAGTACTGTAGAATAAAACTGAAGACATCAAGATTATGAAATAGCCCAAATGGAATGTGTAAAAGGTGTTCAAACTTGCTTCATGAAGCACCACTTGGGACACCTGGAGAAGTTTTAAAAAAGAGTTTACAATATTTTAACATTAAATTTCAAAATATTTTAAATAAAAATGGAAAGACGTGAATTTTTTTTTTGTTGTTGTTTTTTTGTTTTTTTTTTAAACAAATTTCAAGCATAAACCTCACACACATTCACACATGCAGACCAATCTTTTGACTAGACAATCTGAACTAAACATGCTGTCACTAAGACACACAAACACACACATATACACACATTATTTTAAGGCTCTTAGGAGACAATCAGACCACCATGAGGTGAAGGAAAATCTTCCTGCATCCCATCTTATATGTGTGTGAGTTGTTTTTGGTTGCATGTGTCTAGGGAGTGGAGGCAGACACCAGAGAGTCATAGATTCAGGATCACCAGAACGATAAGGAAGTGAGCAGGAAGGAGACATCCCAGACCCCTCTAGCGCCCAGACTGATGGACTCCCCCAAAGCACATATGCACACTATGATTTCCCGTGCAGCAACACACACATACACACACACACACACACTCACACTCACACACACATTACACTCCCCTCTCCCCACCCTTAAATGACAGAGGGACTTTTCATGGTGTGTTTCATTAAAAAGAGAAAAATAACTTCAGCAATATCCGATGGCTCGATAAGAGGGTTGAGAAGGGGCCAGGGCTTTGAGGGAGTGAGTGGGTTGTAGGCCATCTTGACTTAATTAGTCTATGTGCTCCATTTCACATAAAATACCTCACAGCTTCTGTTCCTTTAGTTTAGACGGCCTAAAGTCAGCCGCTACTGTGGGCTTGATTAGTACTGACACACATCCACCGCAGTGTGAACTGTGTAGAGGACACTTTTTAATGCATAAATGCTTATTATTCTTCAAAATGTATATATCTGAGACAATTTTCATACATAATCTGCATGAGCTGCACTTAAGCTGCACAGTGCAATATGAAGTAAAAACAGTGTAAAAGGCAGAACAAATAAAGTTTCACTAAAACTGTAATATGATCTCACATTTACATTTTCCCCTATAGAATGGTTAAGCTGTATGATTAACCTTGTCACTGCAAGCTTAAACATGACAGAGTTTCTTTCTCATCCCCCTGTAAAAAAAACAGAAGCCCGTTGGACAATAGACATTAAGCAGAAGTCGTGCGTGTGTGTGTGTGTGTGTGTGTGTGTGTGTCTGTGTGTTTGGAGAGTGGGGACCATTTGTCATCTATGCACATTCCACTGTTTGCGTTCTTGTGTGTGCTTGTGCATGTGTGTGTGTGTGGGTGTGTGGGGTGTGGGGTGGGGTGGGGGTGTCAATCAGCTGCCATTAAGGACTTAATGACCGTACTATACGTTAAGATGAGCAAATATTTCTGGACAGACATGTTGGAGAGAAACGTACCAGCGTCTCACACTAACAGATGCAGCAGAACCTGAAAGAAAGGTTAAAGGTTACTCTGACTTGTGCTGTTAATCTCTGTCACTCTTCACTTCATCAGACTTGACCCTTTTCCCTTCATTGCCTGTTCTGTTTTGTTTTATGATTCTTATTTATGATTATTTTATTGTCCAGTTTAATGATATGCATGTTGTCATGAAATACGTATATATAGGACAAATAAAGTTTGACCTTTTATTTAAACTTAAAAAAAAAAAAAAAACACTGGTAAGTATAGCTTTATTGTTAATTTACTGTTATTGGCTTGTCACCAAAATATGTCATTTTATATATATTACCATCCACACTAATGATATGCAGGCATTTTCACAAAGGCCAAAGTTAAAACTGTTTACCCATGACATAAGAGAAACAACGTCTGAGAATGTATGAGAGAGTGTGTATGACTTTAACACTCCAACAGTTCATATGAGCTCAAGAATGATCTCAACCCTACGCTTCTGGAAAAACAGATGAGTGTTTTTTTTTTTTTCTATTTGTGCTCGATCATATTAAAAGCAGTAATTTGAGCTGTCATCTAGCTTATATCATACTATCTTTGAAATAAAATAAGATCTAAATTGAATTTCTCATATAATATTGAATTGTACATATAAGGAATGAATAAAGTTAAAGGTCTCTACAACAGCAGCCAAACTTTAGATGTCAGCCAAGAATGTGATCCCAAGGTGGGATACTTATAACAGTTCTTATTATATGATTATATTACAGAAAGATTTTACAATAATACAGCCCCACCCTTACACCTATCAGAAATATATATTATATTATATTACATTATATTATATTATATTATATTACTTTTATTTGGCTAGACAAAGGAAAAATCCACCCTGAATGCATCAATATTTATAATTAACGTGTCATATTCAGTCATGCCCTTGATTTATTTTAGAATAAAAAAGTTAACATTTTCGGTTATTTCATTGACATGTTGGTCTATTTACACTTACACTTTGGCTAACAGTTTCTTGTATTACCTACAATGCCATTCACCTGCTTGCAGACAGATAGAGGCATCAGTGGGAATTAGCTTTTGTTTAATCTTTACATAAAGAGAGCAACGCAGCAGTACTTTAGTTCTTTAGTCTGACCAGATCTCTCAGCTCATCATCTGTATGCTCTACTCAAACAGGTAATAATATCACTGTCCTCAATCAAAATGAGTGATATTTTGTGGCTCACTAAGTAGTCGAGTGGGATGCTGACTATGCCCCCCATTGACAATATAACTTTATAAATCATTGGAGAATTATGAGTGAGAAAAGAAGCTCTTGATCTTCTGACAGCAAAACCGGACTGTTATCCATTATGTTAGACTTTATTCTCTTATTAATCTCTATTGTAGCTGCGCACACTACTGCAGGAATAACAGAAATACAGCATCAATTAACAAATGTCAGAATCACACAGCACAAATATCTGAATATGAGAATGTTTCATATGTTACATGGGGAACATTTAAGGGCCAGGTTCATAAGACCACCCACAAAAGCCTTTCTTGACAACAGACAAACGTTTTATGAAGACTATTCAAACAGCCACCTGCTGTCAAAGGCATCACTTTTGATGTGAAGTTGACGCGTTCCTCACCTAGATTAAAAGTCATGACAAATTAACGAAACCAGGTTGGCTTCTAGTGGAATACGTAAAAAAATATATATTAATATAGGTTTGCCATGCAGTCCTAACAGCTTATGTAGGGACCATGTAGCTTTATGAACACTAACCTAAATTAAAATGTTACTGTTTATTTCAATTTAAATGTGCACTTTTGGGAAATGGCTGGTTAATATACAGTTTGTTTTAATGTCAACCTCCTGCAGGTGGTTTTACAGGGTGTTCCAAAGTTTCCATACACAGGAGACTATGTTTTCCAGCACCACGTCGGATGTGTCTTCGTCAGTGGATGTTGCTAGATGTCCATTTCCCGGTCGGTCGGCAACACTTCCAGTCTTTTTGAGTTTGTTAATAAGTTTATCAACAGTGTTGTGTGTGATGTGCTCGCCGTGTTTCCTGTTAGCATTCACCACAACCTTGCGACAGCTTCCTGATCCAACCATGAGAATGATTTCAATACGTTCTTCTTTTGTCAAAGACGTTCTTAAAGGCTATCTGAATATATATATATATATATATATATATATATATATATATATATATATATATATATATATATATATAAACTAAGTATGAAAAATCTTGGAAGACAATTTGTTAAAAATTGTTCATTTACCCTATGTATGAAGACCTTTGGGACTCCCTGTATATTGTTGTTACTATTGTTGTAATATGGTTATTGTATAGGTATGTGTTTTATCAATAGAAAAATAAATAGAAAAAATGTTTTTTACAATTAAAAGTAGAAATAACTGTGAGCAATTTAACTTTATTGTTTTATTGTCTTATTGATCTGTTACATCAGTGTCTACAGAACAGAAATAACTCCCTGTTTAGTTGAGACCTTAAGACCTACATCACTGCACGTTATGTTAAACTATAATCATATTTAATATTTTGCCTTTCTTTGCGTAAGTAGGTGTTTATTATATGTAGCTTAGTTGCATTGGTAGTGTAAGGATAAAGGTAACAATCTTTCACAACAAATGTTGTCACTGACATATCACTGAATTCCCCATGCAGCAGCTTAGTTTGTGCATGCCACCCTAATCACCTCAGTCTACATGTCTAACAGCTCAGATACACATGTCCAGTCAGGATGATCAGACGGGAGTTTGTCCAGGCTGTGAGACGTCACTTCTGCTGGGAGAAACCCCAAATAAACGAACATAAACACAGCTCAGGGCAGCTCTTTGTAACTCAATACCTGCGGAATTCAGCTGGTAGACTTCACGTCCTGTCATTAACTTACTGCAGTGTCAGCGGAGACTGCATTAAAATACCTCAATTATTAAACATCAGACCCCAATGCTGGCCTGTCACAGAAAGAGACCTTTGTGAGCCTGGGTGTGTGTATGTGTGTACTGAATGTGTATGTGTGTGAATGAGAGAGCGAGAGAGTAGTGGCTGACATTGAGAATATCCCATTTCTCAGGGATTTCTCAAGATTTTGAAGCCTGCAATAATGTCAGTGGATGGATTGAGCTCCTATAATGCCAGGAAATCTTATGTCAATACATGTGGAGGAAAGGTAGTGGCCTGTGAAATCGTGTTACTAAAGACCTCCGTGGCTCTGTCTTGTGTCAAACACACAGAGAAAGGTTTTAATGCAGAGGAAAGGGCATCTCAAATGTCTCCGTGGTTTACTGACCATGTACTAATATTCATCAAGCACTTCTTGTATTTAGTAAGTTTGCTGCTGAATGACATTGTTTCTTTTTCCTCATGAGGTATTTTCTTCTGAAGAAGCTGATGTAATTGGATTTTCCATGCTGTTTAAACACCCTTGTCCAGGCCATCTACAAAAACCAGGTGCTACCCGAAGCATTGCTGCCCCCCTATAAATTAAATTCGAGGCAGGCAGGCTGCAAAACTGAAAAGCTAGCACAGCTGTAAGGATGAAATGACTTCCATGTCGACTCCTTAGCTTCAGCTGCTCAAAACGCATTAATGTGTATTAAAGGATTATTGTAGAAATGAATCAAGGGGCAGTCATTCAAATCAACAGAAAATGAAGATTAGTTAAATTAGACATGATGTGAGCTGAGACACAATTTAAGGTTACGTGTTACCTAAGAGCAGTGTTTATACAACTACATGACACTTGCATAAGTACTTTATGAAATCTGACATAAAGCTACATACACATATATAAAGGCTTATACAACCAAGTCATCTGTCATTAAGACTGCTTTCATCAAATGACAGATATTGGTAGGTGTTATGACATGTTCAGTGCTGACATGTGTTAGAAATTCATGACAGCTGATTTAATGTACGTCCGGGATATCAGAATCATATTACAGTAATAATGTGACATAGCTCGTCAAGTGGGGTTAAATAAATAAATCAACAGATGTAAGCACTTCAGAATGATACTCTGCTGTACATGGTACTTGGTGGAAACAAAACTATATAACACTGCTGCAGTTTCATATTGTATGACACCGTAATAAAAAAAATTATTCATATTTTCTATGTCCCTTAATACTGCGTTTCATGTTTCTGCTAATAATATATTAATTAAAATATTTATAAATATTTATACGGGTTATGACATTATAATCACAGACTTAAATATATTTCCCTTCTGTTTATTAAGCAACATGAGTTTCATAGTCATGCTTATACAATTCTAAATGCTTATGGCAATAATTGTATGACCCTGTAATTAAAGAGTTATGCGCATTTTCTCTGACTTGATTAAAGTGAGTGCAATCACTTCATGAAATCCTGTGGAAATGCCACTGCACTGCAATGTCAAGGCAAATCCCTGGGTTATATTTTCAACAGAATTCTGTGTCTTGGTTGAAGTGTTATGTCAGCTTGACATCAATTGACAAAAGCAGTTTTTACTACAGCTGACATATGTTGGAATACGCCTTTAGATATGTTTATGTAGTTTATGTCAGTTGTCAGGAAGGGTTGATGTAGGTTTCATGTAGCATGTCGTATGAACACTGCCCTTAAGTAAACTATCCCTCAATTTTCTTTCATATCCTCATTTCCTCTTTTTAGTGTGCTGTTTTTGTTTTTTTTTAAGGCCAGATATTTTCTCCCATCACAAACAGCGTACATGTGGTCATTTGTGCATGCCTGTGAAGACCACAGGACTGCAGGAGGTCCCTTTTCTCATTTTGTCTTTAAAAAAGGTGAGGTGTCTATGAGAGGTTAATGAGTCTCAACAGCAGTCTTGTATCCAAAACTCCATGTGATCTTGGCACCAATCACAGCATATGGATTAGTTGAGATGAGAAAGCAATGTGCAAAACATTGATGAAGAGAAATATCTGTCTTAAAATGTTATTTTTTTATTTGCTTAATATCTAAGTACAATCAGTTATGAAATTTTATCTACAGCCTCATCGTGTGCGCTACTGTCATAAGTTGATTTTACATTTTTCCAATGTGCTCTTGTGAATTTTTTGCTTTGGTGCCAAAATAACAAAAAATCTGTGACTGTCATTTGTCTTTGAATGAAAAATGACAAAAGCATCATCAGGCATTTAAATGAGTAATGACACTTAATAACCGAGTCTGTGATTTCCCAAATTCTTCATTTTTAAACCAGGACTTGAGAATTAGTGTAGCACAGCCAAACTTTATCAACATGACCAAGTTCATGGCTTAGAGTATAATTTAAGAATGAACCAGTTAATGTGGGTGTGAATGTTCACAATTTCACTGCAGCCAAGTAGAAGTAAAAAATTTAAAATTAAAAATTGCCTGCATGTCCCACATTTTAAAAACCCCAACACAAACAAACAAGCAAACAAGCAATAAATAAATAAATAAATAAAACACCCTGTATGAATCTAAAATGCCTTCAGGCTTTACCTTTGTGTTTTAAACAAGAGCACAAGTCCTTATTTCACTCTTGGACAGGGGTGAACGTGTAGATTCAGACTAAGGTGTGGGGTGTGCGTGCCATCATGTGTATTTGTGACTGCAAGTGGATTTGCATGTGTGTTGACGGCACCACCAGCATGCTGGCTTTGTCTGTATGTGTAGTGTGCGTTAATTCATTGAGTCAGGATATGACACACACTAGGCCATAACCCCCTCCTCAGCTTGGCAGTACCAGCTGCACTGGCACTACTCACGTCTGGGCAGAGCTCTGATGCCATGATGATGCCCTAGTGACAAATCTGGCTCTTTTTGCCATCACACACACACGCACAGAGAGAGAGAGAGAGAGAGAGAGAGAGAGAGAGAGAGAGAGACCAGGCCCAGAACATTCTAGCTGGAGGCAAAGAAAATAATAATATGAAGTATGATTCATTTATTCAGAACATGAACATAGTGTGCACTGCTCTGCTTTATTAAAACCTGTGTCTGGACTCTGGGCAGAAACGTGCCCTGCTGTGATGGTCTAGAATAAAGTCTTCATTACATCTTAAATTCAAGCAATATAGAACAAAAAGGACAGTTGCTCACAGACCAAATTCCAAAAGTTGGAGACAAAATGACAGGACCAGTTCTAAAATTCAAACAGGCACTTTCATTTAGAAGCACTTCGAAGTCCTATTATAAGTTGGATAATAAAAGTCCAAAGCAAACACAACAATGCCAGTCAAGTAACAAAATAAACACTGAATATCTAGCAAGAGAGGCATAAACATCATGTCTATTCAGATGCATATTTGAAAGTGATGAGTGAGCAGACCCCTGGCTCTCACAGTCCAATCATCAGTGACAAATAGGATTTCGAGGTCTGGACGTCTTAGTTTTGGTTGTTTTTTTGTTTTTGTTTTTAGTAAAAAAAAAAGCATGTATAGCTTATGAAAAGTAATAACGGCATTCTGGTGACTCTCTTGTTTGTACAGTCTGGGGATAAGGAGACTGTGTGTCTCTGGCTAACTGCTCATCAAAAAAGGGCTATTGTACATAGTAGCTTACAATAACATCAGTGGTGCCATGCCACAGGCTAACTGTCTGTGCATAAGGAAATTCTCTCAGAAGCAAAAAAAAACAAAAAAGGAAAATGAGCGAGGCAGATTAGTGTCCAGATAACAATGTGGAATAAACAATATATTGCTTTGTCAGGAGCAGCATAAGGATAAGATACTGCTGAATGTGTCTCAGTCTCCCAGACAGTAAATAAAGACATTAAAGATAGCTTAAGTACAAACTCTTTTATGTAACTTATGCAATATGCATCCTTGGTGCAGTTCTTAGTAGAGTATATCAGAGTATACTGTATAATATTTGTATAGAGCCTGCTGCAAAGGATGGAAGCCAAAATATCCCCATGAGATTACTGTGGACGGTAACACACAGAAACCACAAAAAATGGCTGTGGACCCCCTTCCTTTGATAGCCTCAGGACTACAATTGCTATGAACAGTTTTGCACTTGAGTCTCCATCATTGAGCGATTGATAACTTGGGATAAATTCAGACATTTAAAATCTGTATCTCGAGTTTATATATTTCTGTAAAGCTGCTTTGAGACAATGACCAGTGTAAAAAGCGCCATACAAATAAAATTGAATTTAATTGAATTGAATAACTTCAGCACAATAGACTTCAGAAATGACTGACATCAGAATTAATTCAGAAATGACTCTAATACTCATAATCATAAGTTGCTCATAAGCTCATAAATTCCTGTTTACACAATTGCCCTTTTTTAGTAGTATACAGTTATAGAAGGGAAATGATTTATAATTGCACTATCTAGTGTCACCCAGATGAGGATGTGCTCCCCTTTGTGTCTGGTTCCTATCAAGGTTTCCTCGTGTCATCTCAGGGGTTTTTTTCCTTGCCACTGTCACCACTGGCTTGACCACCACTGGTGGTCCCCAGACCTGTTCTTGGAGGCTTTAGCTCCAACCATAATCATGCCCACCTGACCATCTAATCATTGCCTTAAGAAGTTCCTGATCAACTTAAACAGGTGTGTTAGATTTTGGTTCGAGATTAAACATGCAGGAAGGTAGATCTCAAATGAAGAGGGTTGGTGATCACTTATAGAGAGAGAGAGATTGGGTAAAACCTATCCTGTACTGCCCACTGTTGGCTGCATGGTTATTCCCTTCAAAGAGTTTAACTTCTGATTGTTTAACTTTTTTTTACTCTAAAATAAAGAAGAAGCATTTTTCAGTTGCAGTCATGGTAATCTGAAGAGCTGCACATTTTATTACCTTTCATGTCTTGATTTGTTAGATAATAACTAAAATACCTAATGATAGTTGTAATGTGAATAACAGCTGAGACAATAAAAGATAGAGAACCATTGCTTTGGTTAAAACATCTTGTACTGCCCTCTGCTGGACGTCAAAATTAATATATTTGAACTAATTAATCAATAAGCAGGTACAATATCTATTTAGAACGCTTTTCTCCAGTAAACTGATTTATCACTTAATCACCTTCATGTACTGTTACTTATTAATGATAGGCCAATGTCTAACTGAGAAGGCTGAGAAGAGAAAAAAATGTTTTGAGCGATTTTTTCTGAGTGTGATTTTTGTTTCATTCTTTACTGTTTCTCCTTTGAAAAAGTTCTTAAACATTGTTTCAGGCATTAGAATAAATATACCTTAAATATACCTTATGTTATTTAAAAATATATATTTAGATAGATAGATAGATAGATAGATAGATAGATAGATAGATAGATAGATAGATATATTAGCAGACGCTTTTATCCAAAGCATTATACAAGTAGTGCTACCATACAAGATTTTTAATTGCGTTATAGAGAAGCAAAGTGTGCAGAGTAGATGTGTAAGAGCCAGTGTAAGTGCAGAAGGTTTTTTTTTTAAAATATATAAGGGGAGGAGGCGTTAATTAAGTGTTCATGGAAGGGGTGGTCTTTAGCTGTTTTTTTGAACATAGTGACAGATTCTATGGTCCGGATTGAGGTTGGAAGTTCATTCCACCACTGAGGGTCAGTCAGTTTGAAGGTTCTGGAAAGGGACCTTGTGCCAGAACTGATCCATGGAGAACTTCAGTTGTGAGTTGTTGAGTTTCAGAAATTCCTACACTCCACAATGCCTTGAAGGTTCTGTCTGAGAGATAGGATTCCACCTGGTGATGCCTAGGCTGGAGAGAGTTGACAGGAGGATCTGGTGTTTCACAGTGTGGCAGCAGAGAGGTTGAGTAGGATGAGGACAGATGATCTTGAGGTTGATCTTGCTAGTCGTAAGGCTTCAGTAACGGAAGGTATTGCAGTCTCCGTGGAGTGGCTGCTTTTGAAGCCAGACTGCTTGCTGTCCAGGAGGTTGTTTTGTGTGAGAAAAGTGGAGATTTGTTTAAAAACAGCTCTTTCAAGGGTTTTGGACAGAAACGGTAGGAGGGAGACAGGTCTGTAGTTGCAGCGAGCTTAAGTGTTGGTTTTTTAAGCAGTGGGGTAACCCGGGCCTGCTTAAATGAGGTATGGATTGTGTCGGTGGAGAGGGATGTGTTAAAGATGTGTGTGAGTGCTGGTAGTAGCGTGGGAGAGATGGACTCTAGAAGGTGAGAAGGGATACGGTCTAGTGGACAGGTTGTCAGACAGCTAGAAAGGAGGAGTTTTGAGACATCAGTCTCTGAGAGAGGGGAGAAGGAGGACAGTTGAGAGTTATATGAAGTAGAAGCCTGTCTCTGGGTGTCTGGGGTGGAGAACTGGTTCCTGATTGATGTAGCCTTGTTGGGAAAAAAAGGGGCGAAGTGGTCTGCAGTGAGAGAGTTAAGGGAAGCGGGAGGAGGGGGACAGAGAAGAGAAGAAAAGGTTGTGAAGAGAGTACAAGTGTTGGGAGTGCTGCCAATCTTCTCCTGGTAGTATATGGCTTTGGCAGTAGAGATGCTATGGGATAAAGTGGAGAGAATTGTTTGGTAATAGCTTAGGTCAGTCAGATAATTTGATTTACAACGTTTCCTTTCAGCTGCTCAATATAGGAGTAGAAAAGCCTGAGGAGGACGAGCTTGTAAGTTGTATGGATAGCTGTCAGTTAGCCATCTAGTTCACGTCACACTGTGTTGGATGTTTGGTTCGGGGGCGCCATCGTGTGAGTTGGAGCTATGAGTTGGAGACTGTGTTTTCATCTTCTGTCGTGATTCTGGAAAATGTCGCCACAGTGGGTCACAATGTCATCCAGCGAGAAAACTGGGAAAATGGAGTGTTTTTTCTATAGCAAAATAGCCTCCAACTCATAGTCATAACTTCATCTCACCAACAGAAACAACAATCCTCACAGAATTGCACCCACGTCTCAACATGTACTGCGGTTAGCTACATTAACTAGCAGCTGTTCTTAATGATTATAGTAGATAGTGTTTTAAATGAGCAATTCTCTGTTTGGAGTAATATTAATGAATAAATTGAGCTTCATTCAGTGACATACATCAGAACTCGTATCTCCATATATTGTCATTTTTATTTTTTTTCGTAATTCAATGCTATTGGTCAGTCTTTATGTCTGTCTGTACGTTTTACAAATATTTAACCAATGAAAAGTCATTAGAAATGAGCATTTAAGTGCTTTATTTAAATAATTAAAAAAAAACTTTTAACCCCCCTAGCATTTCCCCCTGGTTCAAAATCACTCCTACACCCCTATATATACAACATGAATAGAGATTGTTGTACAGCCATACATATTCAGAGAGGTTTGATGCTAAAATCTTGCAACAACCCCACTGTAACACACCTGTTTCCTCTCATAAGCTAACTATACAGTAAGTCACATCATGATTCAAATAAGATGTATAATATATATATACAGGGAAAACACCATGTGCCTGATAAATGTCAAAGGTTGGGGAGAATGGTATTTCATGAGAATACAAAATGTAGAACTATTATAAGTGAGTTAAGCCAGAAAGTTACAGTACAGCAAACTAACTGAAATTATTTTGCATCAGGGGAATATATTAAATAATAATTCCCTTTGGAAAGAAACTACTTCAACATGAAATTATGAATAGTGGAAGTTTCTAGATTTTTAAGTGTATGTATACATACACATCTGCCTCATTGATGTTTTTCTGTTTTAGATTCATAGATTGAACATCAGGTTTATTCATCTGAAGCATTATTCTGCCATATGTTAGAGAAGCTCAATGGGAGCTGTGGTCCTCCATGTAATTACTCTTTCTTCAAATAAAGCAGTCATGAGATCAGGGACTACCTTCTCACACTTACACTTTCACAGCCACTGTGACGCCAGCGGAAGACTGATAGGGAAACCCACTTCCCTTTTACGTCCTTTTCTACTAAAAGTGTGTGTGTGTGTGTGTGTGTGTGTGTGTGTTTGCGTGCGTGTGTGCATGCATGCGTGGGTGCGTGTGTGTGTGTGTGTGTGTGCGTGGTCTCTCTCTCTCTCTCTCTCTCTCTCTCTCTCTCTCTCTCTGGGCCTCTATCATTGTCTCTCTCAGTCCATTGTTCTCTCACTTTGTTTCCTTTTTTTCGCTTGATGTGCCCCTCTCTGTCTCTCTCTTTATTCTCCCTTTCTATTTACATCTCTCTTCCATACTGTCACATTCTCTCATCCTGTATCTCTTCAGTTCTATTTATATCAGCATAAATAGACAGCAAAGTCCAATCTTGTCTAAGATTAGAATGTAAGCGTGAGTGATACAAATTTAGTTATAATTCATAACTACTAATAGAAACGCTATCATTTCAGATGGGTGATTGTTGGTGTGATGGCTCTGGTCTGTTCAGTGTCACTTTATTTCATTTTCAACTGTATTGATTGATTGAGTATCAATAAGGAAAAAAATGGTATTGAGAAGAAGAGTAAGAGCTCATATGCTACACATGACCAAAGATATATCCCACTTGTAACACAAAGCTTGAGAATATTTTTACCTTTACACAGTATAGAAACATATATACAGTACTATACTGTGGCTTAACTCTTTTTATCCTGCCTTGCACATAATGTTCCTGGGATAGACACCACAATCCTGACCTGGATAAAGCAGTTAATGAATGAATGAATGAAGGAATGAATGCTCACCTAACAGCTAAAAAATCCATCTTTAAAAGCCTGCACCCAGAAGCAGATACTTTGTGGAACTTTTGCTTCGTAAATTTTCTTATGTAAATATTTTTTTAAATATTTATGTAAATATTTTTATGCAAATATATGTTTAAAGTACATCCTGTGGCACACCCAAGGTAAACTAGTTTTTTTCTTTTTTTTCCCATTTCCTTGAGCAGATTTTCCTTTAATTTTCCATAGAAAATTAGAAAACATTTTATATAAATGTGTGTGTATATATATATATATATATATATATATATATATATATATATATATATATATATATATATATATATATATATATATAAAATGTTCATAGTTTCTTGTAGTTTCCGTTCTTGTCTGGTGAAATCTTCATCTGGTCCAATGAGACGTGAAAGAGGGACTGAATCTTTGGACTGCAACTATCAGTGCATTTGTGTGGAACTAAAAGGACAACACTATGAAAGCAAGCGTACTCTTATCAGTACACATGTGCAAGCTTGAAGTAACAATGCAGCAAATACAGTACATCTATAAACCAAATATTAGCAAAAGATTAGAAGGGAAATGCACATTCTCAGCAGTCAGAGAATGAAGGTCACACATGGTTTGGCTGACTCACTTTACAATGGGGAAACTTCTCTTCTCATACATGGGTATCATTTCATATAAATGTATTGCAAATAAGTCCCTCTACTAGAGCTGACTGGCAGAACCTTGTCCTTGATAAGAAGATTTTGTGGTTTTGTAAACTGTACAGGTCTGTGTGCTTTCCAGAATTGACTGACTGACTCTTTCTGCAGAACTGACATTTTCCACTGAACCTTCTCAGGATGTGAATGCTCTAATGAAATTACTGTTTTTACCTGAAACAGAACTGCTTAATACCAAAAGGTAGATGTTCAATTTAAAACTTTATTACCTTCATAAACACTTACAAAAATATAAACAAAAACAATATTCATCTCAATAAAACATATTGACAAATTCATAATCGATGTACTTTGCAGAATCTCAACACAGTGCACATTCATACCAGACTCATAGTGTAGAAAACAACACACCAAAGTAAATAATGAAAAACAAAAGTACACGATCAGAAACGTTTTATCGGCAGTATAGTGCATATATAGAACATTTATGTGTATGATTAAATGAGGCTACGAAACTACTAAAGAATTTTGTACGTGCCACACTACAGCTGTGTTGTAATTCTTGTCTAAAGCACATGACCCATTGTGACCATTTGCACTGCAAGTACCCAACAAACACACATTCCACAGGAACAACAACTTAACATTTTCCAGGAACATCTGAAAATTAAAATAGTACTGAAAACACAAATATGTGGGCAAACATCCAGCGTCCCATCAAGCAAATAACTTCAAGAAATATATAATGCTAAATTCTGTAATGCCCTGTGCTGTATTATAATGATTGCATTGTGTCCAATAAAACAGATCAATACACAAAGCACATACAGTAAACCAAGGGTGTCCAATCTTATATACAAAGGGCTGGTATAGCTATAGTTTCATTCCAAGCAAACAGGATTCCACACCAAATAATTGTAATAAATGCACTGACCAGGCATAGCTCCAAATTGGCTGGTATGAAAACCTGTAGCCACACCGGCCCTTTTGTAAATAAGACTGGAAAAACTTCAGTACACAAACAAAGGATTTGATCCAGCATATCCTATTGAAAGTGTGTGTATAGTTGACCTATTGAACCTGGAGGATTATGTCTCAATTGTCCTTCAACTATAAAACATACCATTTTTTACCATATTTTTCTGTCTTCTAATCTACAAAAGATTTTGTGGAGTGCCAAAGTAATTGTTTTACATACACTTTCATGGAATTACACCATGAGACTGAGTAGTCTTGAGAAGGCGAAGCCACGAGGTTATAGTATGTAAAACAGAAGTAAACTCTGAATCCAGCACTACTGAAATGAGCGGTAACTCATTTTCCAGAGACAGTACGTGTTAAATCAGGATTTTCACCCCTACTGTTAATCAGTATCTTATCAATCCACTTACATGCACATCTGAGCACTATTACACTTTTCACCTTTATAGTCCTTTAAATACTTTAGGGACCATTTTCTTGTATACAACAATGAGCTACAACTAATCACTGTTTTTTTGGGGTCTTTTTTTTTTTTTGACGATGCTTTGTACACAATCCTCAAAGTGAGACATTGATTGGCTCTTTTGCCTTTTTATCATTAAAAACACTAATGATATGCAAGCATGCAATTTACAACTCTACTGACACTGCTATTAGTCATCTTGTTCAGCTTTCCATACCAAACTTTGGACTGAATGATCACATGTCATTCCCAGCCCAGCATTAAGCAAATCAACCTTTTTAATTGGTACTTGAGGTGACTGAATTGCCAATGATGATGAAACACCAGGTTCCATATGTATGTACAGTCCATATGTACTGTATCTTCAGGACTTTCGTACCTTATACATGTCACACAAGTCGCAGAAACACAAATTAAGTGTACACTCAAAAAGACCTCAGGATTCCTCTAGCCATACTCTGCACTTGGTGGCCCCCGGACAAAGTTGTAGTAGCCAGCCAGAGCGCCAAGGTCTATGTAGAGGGAACCTTTTCTTTTAAACGGGCCAGAATCTTCAGTGTACAGTGACGAAGAGTCTAAAATAACAAAAAAAGGGTGAAGGAATGCAAATGACTAGACTGACAGGATGTGCAAGTGCGTGTTTTTGTGTGTTTACCTTGTGTGCTGTCAGTCATTTGACTGTGTTGGCGTAAGAGTGGGTGTGTACTGTCTCCAAGTGCAGAGTCCAGACTCCAGCAGCGAGGCTGGTCTTCTCGTGAAGGGTGGAGGGCCTCCTCGTGCAGGAGCTCTGTGGCAGAGCTCCTCCGCGTTGGGACTCTCTCTAATGCTCGCTCCAGAAGGCCTCGCATAGCCGGACTACAGTCCTCCGATATGTCCTCCAGAGGAGGGGCCTGCTTATGGATCTGCACAGAGTGACAAAGAGACATAAGTACATTTTAAAAAATTATGAAAGCAAACAATATTGCAGCTGCAGAGCTTATTATAATACAAGTCACTGACATCTGCACACAGAAAGAGGAATATTATGGAACTGAAAACCTAAGACCGTAACAACAGGATACACCAGTAACGTCAGTTCACTGAAACCCAATGTGTGGCCAGGTGCGACAACAACTCATGACATCATGGGACAACATTATGTAAAATAATATCACCCAACTCTTGTGCCCAGATCAAGCACAAGTCATGAAAGACTGTGACCAAAAGTGCAGAAAAAGATCAGTATCAGTCAAATGCCTTTACAACAAAGCCACAAACAGAACCAACGGCATTGATGTTTGTCTAATTACAGTCACTACAATAGTTATTGACAGGATACTGGGCCAAGCTCCATGATGAAGTTAAACTGTAAACTAGGGAGGATAAAAAATATATGTATATATTTTCACTGCTAAAGTGTGATGCTCAATAAGTTTTGCCATACCCAAATACAGCCCATATGCTACTGCCAGAGGTTATATTTCAAGACAATTATAAGGTTCTGCTGTTTTGGCAAAATTGAGTTAGAGGAGTTATATTCCAAATTATACATAAAAGCACAGAAAAATAAAAAGTTCCATCTGCTTTGATCGTATTTAAGGTCAAAGCTTTATGGCTAAATATCATAACAGCACAGAATTGTGATATTATGCTACAATTTCATGGTCTGAATTAACATTATATTTCTATATCAATCTATATTTCTATATCAATCTTAAGAACAACAGATACATCGAATGATACTATGAAGTAGGAATCCTGCACCTCCTAAACCCAAAAGTAACTACAGCTCTTCGGTGATGTTTCCAACAGTGTGTATGATTCAGTTTTCAACAGAACTCATTTTGATTAAGGAAACAGCACAGGATGGCCAACTTCATATATAAAATTTCCTCCAAACTACTGCCCAGTGACTGAAACAACAGAATGAAAAAGGCAAGGCTTTAACTATAAAAGGTTTCTGCAGTAACCTTTTACAGTAAAGGCGTATTCAGAGTGGAAAAAAAAAAAAAAGGAGCAGCTAGGTCATGGAAAGGAGAACTAGTCCTAATGCAGAAATATAAATGACCCAGTGATACTGAGTGAACTAAAGAGGAACAACAATCAACTGAAAGAAACTGAATCAGAATTGCAGCACTGCAAGTAGAGTGTAGGAGGTTAAAAAAAAAAATCATAACCTCCACTAACAGGGCATTTTCGGTTTGTGTTACGTGGTTTTAATATGAAGGAGGCTTATCTGACCACATTCTGGAAACTGCTTCCATACAGTCACAGAAATGTGTGCGCCTGACATACATATACTGTACACTGTCAGATTCACACTTTTATTTATGTGTGTAGTTATTCATTGGTTGTTGATTTACTATGATGTGGGAGTGTACTGATTTTCTACTTAATTTCAGCTAGTTTTTTCATCATTTCAAAACTCTAGATGGTGGAAACACTGTATACAGTGAAGCAGAAATATGAAATTAATTACAAATTCAATTTATTTAATTATTTGTGTAGTGCCTTTAACACCAGATGTTGTAACAAAGCAACTTCAAAGAAATCCAGATGTAGATTTTGAGCACTAATGAATAAGCCAGGAGCAACAGTGACAAGGAAATAACTCTTGAGATGCCATGAGGTAGACCCTATGAGGAACCAGACTCAAAAGGGAGTCCCATGCAAGTCCCATCAAGTCCCTATTAATGATCTGTTACCAAAGAAATGATAACATATAAAAACCAGCTCTTTCATGTAAACTGTCAGATACTGTCAAAGCTACTGTTAAAGAAAATGAATCAACACCTTCTGACCAAACAGAACTGAGAATTCAACAAAGCTGTGGTATAAAAATTTAACATCTGCAGTACATTTTGGCCCCTATTTAAAACCCATCATATGTGATATACTCACTATGTAGAGGTACGAGGGGTATGCAGAGCGTGGGTATCTCCTCACCCAAGGTGGGCTACCAGTCTGCATGTGAATAATGGTGGTGCCCAGGCTGTAGATGTCTGTCTTTGTGTTGTGTCCTCTACACAAAACCAGCTCCGGACTCATGTACATCTGGACAGATACAAAAAGACTATGATCAGAGATTTAATTCAGCTTTTCATACACTTTGCATGTTAAACAGTAAATCTACTGGAGTTTTAGCGGGACATTTTTGTAGATGATTACTTCCTTCTGCTGAACAGATTATACAAGTGTGTATGAGTTTGTGTTTTCCAGATAATCAGGAAGAAATACACGAACCATGATCGCATGAGGAAGACAAGAGCCTCCTCCACTATTGTAAAGTCACCTCTCAGTGTTAAACCTACTAAATCTATCACAGAAAACGATTGAAGCACTTCAAAGATGGAACAGATGGGGAGTTTCAGAGTCTGTCGCACACTGGGCTTTCCAGGCAGGATCAAAACTGTGTGTGTGTTTGTGTGTGTGTGTGTGTGTGTGTGTGTGTGTGTGTGGGAGTTTCCCACCAAGACATAGGAGTAAACAAGACATGTGAAGCCAACAGGGGTCTCGGCATCGGTTTGCTAATGAAAGATTATATAAAAAGACATTAACCCTGAAGTTTCTTCACAAGGCTAATACAAAATACAAATAAAGAATTTGATGTCTATTAATTCATGTACTCCAAAAACAAAAGTGCTCAGTATATGTGGGAGCTTCTCTAAAACTGCTGAATCCCATTTCTTGTAACAGGTATAAATATCTCATTTGCGATCGCAAGCATGAAATGAATCATACGTGCCTTTTTTATTTGAATGTGAATTGTTCACCCACACGTAAAAACACACATACACACTCACCTCAGTCCCTCTGAGGTCTCTAGGAATGTACACATCCTCCGTCATCTGCACTGTTAGGCCAAAGTCCACCAGCACAGCTTTGGCAGACATCAGCACAATGTTACTGGCTACAGCGAGGAAGAGAGAGAGAAAGACGGAAGGATACAGATGAGAATAATGAGGATACATGGATGGCATGAGACTTGGACACTGTCACTCACTGTAATGTGAGAGACGCAGTAATTTCCTTTCTACTATTATGCCGCTGGGACTGAATAACAAGTTTAATCTCGAAGAAAAATTGTCCAGCAAAAGGCCAAGACTATACAGCACAGTACAGCACAGAGTACTGTACCTGTTTTACACCACTCTGTTCTGCCCTCTCTCTCTCTCTCTCAAGCTGGAATTTCCAGCTGTCTAAAGGTCATGAGTTTTAGTTCTTGGTTTTCACTGGCATTCAGGCTGACTTTAAGGAAAGGGAATGCTGCTGGCCTTAGCTCTCTTATTTTACTATGACGAAGTTAGGCTGTGGTTCCAGGCTGTTTAAAAGGTAAACTACAGAGAATAATAGAACACTAAGAAAACACAGCACCGCTTCCTCCTAACACTGGCCTAGATTCCAGTTCCTGCTGATTTGCTGCCTGGCCTTTACCAAACAGGGGTGTAAGCTGATTTACCTGAAATAATCTTAGAGGTTTCTTAGGTATGCATATCTGTGATTCTTGTGTCTGATTCATTTGAGCGCTGTTTGGGTAAATGCACAACTTGCACAACAAGAACTTGTGCATAGAGCACCCGCTATTGCATCCCTAGTCACTACTGTACACAGTTTTCTGATAAGAAGTAAACGGTCATGCAGAATGCGCCGATATTAAAAATGCACTGTTCTACGGAAAAATACTGAGTCAGAATTGTGATAGGAAACATTTCCCAAATAGTTCAAAATATAATAGTATAAAAGCTACCTTACGTAAAGTTTTGCATTGTTTTTTAATACGTTATTATATGTATATGTTTCCTCATGCTTCAGCAACTGCTTTATGATTGTTCACCTCTGCAGTATTGCTTAGAAAGTATTTTTGCATACACTAGTAGTAGTAGTAAGGTGCAAGCCAAGCCTGAACTCTAAAACCACAACAGGTTTTTGTGTTACTTTAACCTGTAACTAAAGCCAGTCAGCTAATGTGAGAAATGCGTTTCATTTACAGTTTAAAGGAATGTAAAGAAGGTGAGAAAGCCAGAAAGGAAGAGAGACTGAACCTGCTGGTGCAGAAGCAGAACATCTTACAGTGACAGTGCTGTGAATATGACCTGAAGTTGACTGTCTGTGTTAATACAATGCACCATTCAAAGTGTCACTTATTCAAGTACTCTGTATGTCTGGATAAGAGAACATGGCTGCGCAATGCATTTCCAACGACCAACAACAACAGACTTTTAGACTTAAATCATGCCTTGCAAACATTTTTTGTGTCCACCTGCACTGACTTACAAAAGACGGTCAAAGCCAAAGAGACATGGCATCAAATTTGTAGCTGAAAAACATGCTACCCTGCCCGTTCTCCACCAGTTTACCACTGTTTTCAATAGCTAGTCTGATTTCCTGCAACCCCTCTGAGAAATACTAGTAGCTTCCCACTTCACCTACTGGTTTGTTGATTCACTGCAGTGAAAGACCACCTAACTAGGAAAATACATGCTAGACATTATGGGGTGAACTAGAACCTCAAGGAAATGCACCATTTTTCTTTAAAATCCTCTATATGACTTTGCTTACTTCTCAACAAACTAATTCCTTTTAAGATCTAATATATCATTTAAATATCAAATCAGGAATGTAAGTGTATTAGACTCACGTTTAATATCGTGGTGTATGATATTGTGCGAGTGCAGATACTCCAGTCCGCGCAGAACCTGCTGCGTGACCCAAATGATCTCAAACTCTCTCATTGGACCGCAGCTCTCCAGCTTCTCCAGAATCGAGCCACCTTCTCCGGCCTCCATGAAGAGATACACACCCTGCTCCCACAGCAGTGCCCCGTACAGTTCAGCGATGTTCTCATGACGGAACCGGGCTTGGATCTCTACATCTGCTGGCTTGAAGTGCTCCAAAGGGATCTGTGTATGATTATGGGGATAAGAAGAAGCTTAAATAAACAAGAACCTATATATTATTACTAGGTTAAATGCATAATTGGGTTCGAAAAACTACCAAGCTTGAAATTTACAGGATGCATGCAAAATGGTCATGTTTGTTGCTGTAGGTTAATACAGTGCTGGGAAGTGTGGAGAATCACTTGTGGTCTTAGACAAGGGGACTCCCAAAGTGCACGTGAAGAACTAACAGGAAGTTTATCTGAGATATGAGCAGTCTTCAAGCCGTGAACTGAGAGTCACATTGACAAGAAAGATTTCTAGGTCTGAACAATTTCTAACACATAAACCAGTATAAAGTTTAAACACTAAACCGTACATTCATGCTGTTTATTCAATCTATGATCCTTATGTAGATTTCTATTTGAAAATTATATAGTGTAGCGGTCATGCTTGAATGCCATCTGTAGAATGTCTGTTTGAGCAAGTTTCTGTCAGGTTTCTAGTTTCAACAACTGTAGGTTTAACAAGATCCAAAAAAAACCAAAAAAAAAAACCCACCAAAGAGCCTTTTAGGCAAATCAGGTCCTTTCCTGTCACATTCTCTTCCTCTTAAGAAAAGATTCTTTAATTGCAACAACATCTATAGTTGCAGCAGACTGCCTTTCTGTTCCTCATGCCCTCGTGGTCCTTGTGATTGTCGCATGAGGGCACACATGATCTCTAGAAGTATGTGTCTAAGGACTTTTATGTAACTATATTTACCTACAGTTATAATCATGTAACAGCTTTATATCTACTAATAGACTCATAGAAATAGAATCAATGTGAAAAGAGGCACACTGACACATCACTACTTTTTCTACTCCTTCACAACTATTTAATGCTGCAGCCAAACAGGATGTACAGTAATGAGCTGATGGGAAAAAGTTGTCTTATTTCTGACAGGAAAAAAAAAGACTGTGTCTTTGCCTGGAAGACATTAAACTAAGGGGAGGGAAAAAGCAAAACTTTGGCAGACAGCAAACAAATTCCTGGCACTGCAGGAACTTACCCGTTTACATGCCATCCGCTTGCGTGTTTTAATGTCTTGTGCCAAGTGGACTTTCCCGAAAGAGCCTTTGGGAACGTGGCCCGGCCCTGGAGCCTTGTAGGTCAGCCTCCACGGAAACAGGAGCACGTCCAAATCAATGCGATAACGGCCCTCTTTTATAACCATGTCTGTCTGTATGGGTGCAACGGGAAAGGGAGGTGAAACATGAGGCTGCAAAAATTTCACGGAAACATACACTGCAACCATTCAGCAAATTCAAACTCTGAAATAAAGGCTACAACGGCAATCAAAGAACAGCCCTAGTTTATAACTGTATGTGCCAAGCACCAAAATGACTTACAAAAATTCACAAGCTATGTTCTTATGAGTAAAGAACGGATACGAAGTGATCCTGACCCACTTTAAGACATACATTGTGTCTGATCTTGTGATTCACTAATCCTTACCACCAGCGTAGTGCATTATGGGTACCAGCTAGGGCAATTTGCTCAGACGCTGACTTAATGCATTATGGAATTTTGAGAATGAAAGATGTCAAAACTCCAAAGGAGGAAGTGCTACGATCGCTGGCTGCTTTCTTAAACATTTTGCTGCCAGGAATCCTCTGGAATCCTATAACAACTCTGACAGTCTATCATGTGCATTAAAAAATTTTCATTCACTTCTACTGTGACATATTTTCAAATAAGATGTCGATTCCATTTATATGCTTCACAGATCCCAGTTTTTGAACCACAAGCCTAGGGGATGCAGAACACTCCTAATCCACTTATGGGTTAGGGCAGAGGTGTCCAATTTTATCCAGAAAGGGCCGGTGTGGGTGCAGGTTTTCATTCCAACCATTCTATTGAAAGCCAAGCTTAATTGATTAAATAAGTGGGATCAGGTGTGGCTCCTGTTTGATTAGAATGAAAACCTGCACCCACACTGGCCCTTTGAGGATAAGATTGGACACCCCTGGGTTAGGGAGTAAACTCCCATTTCAGAAACAATGATAGACTATAAACTGAATATAAAAATGTTCTATTAAAGAGCCCATTCCTCACCTTGTTCAGAAGCACCCCGAGCTCCTCCTCTACCTTGGAAAGTGTGGAGGCAGGTGTGTTGGACACCATGTTGACAAATGCCAGCAGGTCCGCCACACTACCGTACCTCACTTTGTCATTCTGCACACGGGAAACCAAGTCAGGCAAGGCCGAGCCATCTGAGAGCTCGTTTTCATCCATAGTATCTCCTGAAAGACCCTCCACGAGTGACTCGCCTGATTCCTCTTCGTCCTCTCTGTCCGAGCAGAGCCTCTCCACAGCCTCGATGATGTCTCCAAGATTCATGTGTGCCAAGAGTAGTTCTAAGCCAACATTTTGATTCTCGAAATCCATGTTTTTGAATGCAGAATGCTCTGAAGTCTGAAACAGAGTATCACAAGGGCACGTGTGAAGTGTGACACTCAGTCACATGCATGTGTTAGGCGGGTTACAAAATAACGCCAAAATTATCCTACGAACAACTAAAAGTCAGGCGGATGTCTGACCTCGGATTGTTAATGCCATACGGAAGAAGACGGTGTTGTATGTTGTTTGTTTTACAAATATGGGGTTTTGGAAGGGGAAGGAAACAGCTGTGCCAATTTAGTGACTGTGTCTCTAGATCTGGTTACTTTTTACTTCCCTTGAGCAACTTTTATTTAGGGTGTGGGGGAAAAGAGCAACCATGGTAGAATCTATTATTTACTATTCAGATAAAACTCTATTCTATTCATATAATAATAAATTCATAACAACTCAATAAATATGCAGATCAGTCGTTGACGTCATCTGGCGACTAGTATCGACTTTTAAAGCATGCATTAGCAAATTTCCCCTACAGAAGCGTTAAAAACAGAGTCTGAGCTCGGATATCTACTGCTAAACTGCAGTGTGTCCGAGCTGTTTGTTTCAGAAATAAGGGGATTTTTCAGAGGGGAAGGGAAGCCCAAGCCTGAACAGCCCCCTCACACGAAGTCAAAAGTACCGACTGTCAAAAGTACACAAAGTAATGCTGTAATGAAAGGCAGAAGTGGAGGGGAAAACTACCTTGTTCCATTTAATTAAAAAAACACGCATGGATTTTCGACAGTGTTATGATGTCAAATACGCGAATATCTCGAGCATTTATTTATTTATTTATCAAACATATAAGTGGGGGAAAATAAAGGACAAACACCTGCTGTCAGTTGAACGCAGCAAACTTTAATCCACATGCTCGACTTCACTGTGTAACTATTAAAAACAAAGACAGATGAAGAGTTGTTCCACTCACCTCTACAGAAGTTTAGCTCACAAGGAAGCGATGTGTATGTAATGCTCCATAATGTGAAATGGCTGCTGTGTTGTCTGTGATGCGATAAATAAGCCGTGCGTTTTCATTCCGCTGCCCTTCTACGGCAGAGCCTCCCACCTCTGCGGTTTCGCTTCTCCTTTACACACTCTCTTTCATGTTTCCTCATAGGTCACTCGTACCAAACCCTGTGTGTTTTCAGTACTCGCGCCACCTATTGGCTTTCCACCCCCCTTTTCCATTTTGTACTCAGACTTCATCTTTATCTTTCACTTCCTGGAGACCTATCTGTTCCATGCACCACTATGGAAAAAAATAGTCATTTTTTTATTACTAGAGTTAGTTTCTCAATTTGCAATGACAAGAATAGAAATTAAATTAACGTATACAATAAAGTATTTTTTTTAAGTTGTTTGTTGTACGGTTCGTGTGAGTAAGATTCTGAAAGCGCAAACGCGGAAAACTTCGCCCTTTGCGGTTGCCGTAGAATGAGAAGTGCGCATGCGCCGGTTTTAGTCCAAAGATGGCGGCCTGCTTTGGGACGTGTAGGTTACATATGAAAGGAGCAGAGAGGCTTGTTAAACTGCGACAGAAATCGGATTTACGAGCTCGGAGAATACTCAGCAGATCCACCTTTGCCACTAAAGCACAGACAGTCAAAAAGTCGCTACAACAAGCTGGTATGTTGAAATGAGTTTAATTCCCGTTCATCAGACAGAGCAGACTCATGTTGTTGGCTAAATGACCCTAATATAACATAATTTGTTTCAATACCATGTTAGTTTATGTTGCATTCGGGTAACTTTAATCGACATAGGTGTTTGATTCGTCTGACTGTTGTCTCTTCGGAAGTTATTGAGCTTGATTGTTATATATAAGCTATGTGGGAACCTGGAGCCTATCCCAGGAAGCATGGGGCACAAGGCGGGGTACACCCTGAACAGGGTGCCAGTCCATCACAGGGCACAATCACATACATACACACACACACACACACACACACACACACACACACCCATACATACACTACGGACACTTTAGCCATGCCAATAAGCGGTAGAAGATTGATGGATGGATGGACATTCCTGTTAATTGCACTACATCATTGAAGAGTCAAGTCAATTCATAAGACAAGTCAGTCGTATAGAAGTACTGCTGATCCCAGCAATCATTGTACTGTGATATACTTTAACTCAGCTTTGAATTACAATCTAATTTAGGTGCAGCAGCAGACAAGGAATCGTTTTCTGCTGTCCAGGAGCAAAGACGAGAACAAGCTGAGAGGTCTGTCCTCATCAACTGCCCTCCAAACATCAACCAGAAAAGGTTCTTAGACTACATCTCTAAACATGGACACATACAGAACCATTTCTTCTATCAGTCTTATGTAAGTATCAGTGCAGCAGAACATTCTGTAGTTTTCTGCTTTCTGAGATCATGCACTCAGACCATCCTCCTATCATGATCTATAATATTGCCTTGGGCTTCACAATACAGTCAACTGCAAAAGGTAGGATCCTTGTCAGTCGAAAATGAAAATGACCAAGTTTATTTTATTTCAATAGGATCAGTGTGATAAGTTTCACAGATTACCACAAGTAAGGAAAGTGACCAAATGGTGTGTGAAAAGATAGTAATAGTGGAAAATCCATATGTGATCAGTTCAACGGTTTACATAATACTGATGTAAATATTCTCTAATAGCTGATATGCTGTTTTCTGCCTCCATCACTGCCCTGCCTCCATTGTCTGAGCAGTTTTTGAGTTTTTTGTTCTTCTGACATCTTTAACTCAAAGTTGCTTGGCCAATTTTTATTTATTAATAAACGACAAATCAGTGGCACTTGACAGTAGATTGCATTTTCATCTTAAGTTTTGAGATATCGTTACTATTGTCATCTTGTCATTATTGCCAACATTTCTAATGGATGGATGGATTTCTAATGTTACATGTTTTATCAGTAAACTCAAAGTTCTCATTCACAAAGATTAAGAAGACTTCATTTTGATGAATGTTTGTGCTTTGTTCTCCAGGGTGTTTATGCAGTGGTGGAATTCTCTACAAAGGACAGCATCACTGCATTGAAGGCAAACTGCACCATACCAAGTGTCCAACATGAAGCAGCTGTGCCTTTCAAATCTCGTCTCCTCTCACTGAAATGGACAGGGCAAGGCGGACATTCAAGTGCCTCAAGCACGCTGAAGTTCCAAAAGCTTTTACCTATTCCTATTAATGAGCTCACTCAACATCTCTCCAAACAAGAAAGTGTAAGTTACCTTTTTTGAAAAGTGAACAGTCCTTCTAAATGTAGTTGGTAATGTTAATATACAAATAAACATAAGTTATTTGTATATTAAATAAGTTATTAAAGCATTATCAAACAATACATTATTACACACTATGACTAGTGTACACACTCCCCATGTGTTCCAGATAGATCAGCAGCTGCAGTGTCTGTCTGATCTCTATCAGCTGACTGAAGAAAACATCAGTTTACGCTTCTTGGTCTGTTCACTGCTCAGAGATATCGCTGCTGCCTATTTCCCAGAATGCATCATCAGGCCTTTTGGCTCCACTGTGAACAGCTTCGGAAAACTGGGCTGTGACCTGGACATGTTCCTGGATTTAGATGGCATCAGTGGACAGAACCAGAGGAAGGTCAGTAGCTATAAGGGACAGGTAGCCCTCTGACATTTGAAGGGTGGGACTGGGTAATGTGAGTGTAATGTCTTAATAATCTAAATGAATCAAGGCTTCCTGTTGGAAATGTTCCAAATTATATATTACACACTATCTATTTACTACCAAGTGTGGACATGTGTGATGGGAGGGGGTGTGTAAAATTAGTTTTAAACATTGCATTTGAATTTGAATTCATTAAAAGAACAGGTATTCAAATAGAGGAAGTAAAAACAGTATGAGTTGTTCCTCTACTTGCTTGTATCATATTGTATAAACCAAAAGTTGTGCCTTTCTTAAGTATAGAAAATTTTACTATCATGGTTGATCTATAAACTTTAATGATTTAGATTTTTTTCTGAATCATTTTATTTTGATTCATATATTATTATTTACTGATAATTAGCTTGATTTTACATTTCTTTGGCAAATGTAAAAATCTAGGAGAAAAAAACAGTCCATTAAATGGTATAATTGGGCAAATCAGCACTGTATCAAGGATAAAAGTTTAAGCAGTAAATGGAAATATTAAAACTGTTGAGTTGTTTTAACTGGAAGACTTTTGGCACTAGCTGAAGTTCAGCCAAAAATTTGGGAACACTTTTAAGAAACGGGTGTTTTTATAGACTTGCTTTAGGCAACCAAAATTAAAATGCAGCATATTTTTGTTTGTTTGTTTTGAGCATGCAAATATAATCAATTTAAATAGTATTCGACAGTCTAATTAATTCTGGAAGCCCTTAGATTGGAATTGAGAACTCCTCCTCTAGATCATTCAAGTTGTAGAGTGAGATGCTGGTTGATGTTTTTCAACTGTGCACCAGAATAGCCTCTACTGCTCAATTTCAGAAAAAGAAAGTAAACTACTAATGCGTATGTTCAGTGCACTGTTTTGTAGAATATGATGAGATATATATACATACACACACACACACGGCTCTAAAACTTTAAACTAACTATGACTTTATTCCACATTCACATGGCAGTTAAACAAAACTGAATTGCATGAGAATTTACAATCCATTTTATTTTTTGTGTATTAGTATATAAGTCTATATAATCTGTAAAGATTTTTCTTAACTCTACTAGGGTTCTGGTCTGTCACTTGAGTATCAAGTAAAGCAGGGGACGTCAGAGCGGACGGTCACCCAGAGTGTCCTGTCTGTTATCGGGGAGTGTGTGGACCAGTTTGGCCCAGGCTGTGTGGGCGTTCAGAAAATCCTCAATGCACGCTGCCCCCTCGTCCGATTCGCTCACCAGCCTTCAGGATTTCAATGTGACCTCACAGCAAATAACAGGTAAAATACTTACTAAATCCCATCACATGTAATGATTCATGCGGAGCTTTAGGGTAAAGCTGAAGGTTCAGATGGCTCATGTCCAACTTCATTGCAAATATTTGGACTGAGTATGTATGTATATATGTATGTATGTATATGAGGTTTACAATTAATTCACCAAATCATCTTTTAATACAGAAATATTCCCTGATTCATAGGATTTTTAAAAGATTAGCTAACATGAAGCATTTTGTTATATTTGCACTAAGCTCATTGCTTGTACATCCTGAAAAGCAGCTGAGAAAATCCATGTCAAAATATATACATCTAAACCACAGTGAAACTGCAGTTTGAAAGTGAGGTGAAGTTCAAAGTGAAGCATGAAAGATAATTCTTATGAACAGCATAGGGTGAAAAAGGTGAAATGTCAGATCTCATGCTTTAAATACATTTTATTTTCACTTCTATTTTCCTGACCAGCTTTCAGATTTATGAAACTCGCATATTTGAAGGTGACAACACACCGAAACTCATGTGTTTTCTGGAGACATGATGTATAATGCCTTAACTCTTAACTCTGATCCCTCTAGGGGAAAACCGTGCACTTTCACCAGAATGATGGAAAGCAGTTCAGCATAAATGGCTCTAGCAGAAATCTGAAGATGTGAATGAAACTCTGAGTAGTTCCTATTCTTGAGTGTGTCAGGAAACATTTTTAAGAAACAGGAAGCCATTGAGAAGTACAAACTCTTAGATGTGTTAAAAAAAAAATAAATTCAGCAACTATTGTGCGTAAATGACTCCCTCTGTCCATGTGCTTCAACTTTCACCCACTGGTCTTTCACTTTTTCCTTGTCTGTACCTAGACAGTCATGTGTTCTGGTACACTTTCTCAACACTTATCTTTTCTCTTGTTATGAATTATTTGGCTGGTTTGCAGATATCTCACAACTAATTCAGTGTATACTATAGCTTTATTGTTAATTGTATAAAAAAAAATTGTGAAAATCTTTCATATATCTCAGAAAGTGGTGGATTGAAATGCAGCTGCTAAGCTTTCATAGACATTAGAGGTGGACAGCACAACAATATGATATAAATTAGTGGTCACCGACCCTGTTCCTGGAGATCTACCTTCCTGAAGATTTTAGCTCCAACCATAATCGTGTCCGCATGACCATCTAGGTATTGCCTTAAGAAGTTCTTGATCAACTAAAACAGGTGCATTAGATTTTGGTTGGCGATGAAACCTGCAGGAAGGTAGGTCTTAAGGAACAGGGTTGGTGACCACTGATGTAAATGATGTCACTGTATACTAGGGATGTGCATGGGTTTTCGAATACCAGGTTAACAGTTTGCGGCACCAGCATTCGAATACTGAAATGACTATTCATGATTTCATTCTTCCCTACGTCTTCATTAATTCAGTAAAAAAAACTAACTTACAAACAGATGACCGAGACAAGTCACATCTGGCAGTATTTTGATGCAGAGATCAGCAGATGTGTCTGATAATCTAGAATGAACTGAATATTTTTGTGAAGTAGTACTGCTCTGTAGGGATTACAGTTGTTGGCCCACTTGTGTCCTCAGGGTGGCGATGAAGAGCTCGGAGTTGCTGTTTGTGTTTGGGAAACTGGATGCACGTGTGCGACATCTGGTCTTCGCAGTTCGGTGCTGGGCTCGTGTGCATGGCATCACCAGCAGCATTCCTGGAGCCTGGATCACCAACTTCTCCCTTACAGTCCTCGTTCTGTTCTTCCTCCAGCGCAGGACGCAGCCGTTACTGCCCACTCTGGACCAGCTCAGAGACCTGGCAGGTATGTAGTCTAATATATACACAATGTCTTCACTTCGGTAAACAATATTTTTACATATTATGCACTATACAGTATATTATGCACAAAGACACCTGCAAGCACTTTATATATATATATACATATACATCATAGCCTCACAGCTTTGTGTGTTTATTTCCTAGACCCTTCAGATCGGTGCATTATTGAAGGGAATGACTGTACGATTGTCAGTGACCTGAGCAAGATTAAACTACAGGAAAACTCAGATACACTAGGTAAGTAGTCCTTGAAGTGTTAAGGATTTGTCATTAATAAAACAAAGAAGTTTGTGGACACCCAATCATCACACCTGTATATGCTTGTTGAACATCCCATTCCAGATTTCGTCCCCCTTTGCTGTTTATAATAATAACCTCCAGTCTTCTGGGAAGGCTTTCAACTAGATTTTGGAGCGTGGCTTTGGGGATTTGTGCTCGTTCAGCCACAAGAGCATTTGTGAGATCGGGCACTGATGTCCATGAGGAGGACTGGGGTGCAGTCAGCGTCTCAGTTCATGCCAAAGGGGTTCAGTGGTGTTGAGGTCAGGGCTCTGTGCAGGACACTCAAGTTCTTCTACATCAAACTTGGCAAACCATGTCTTCATGGAGCTCGCTTTATACACAGGGGCATTGTCGTGCTGGAACACGTTTGGGTCTCTTAGTTCAAGTGAAAGAAAACTACATCATACCAAGACATTCTGTACTACTGTGTGCTTCCAAATTTGTTGCTACAGTTTGGGGACAAACCACATATGGATGTGATGGTCTGGTGTCCACAAACTTTTGGCGATATAGTGTATGAAGGACTGTACATTTTTAATATAAAATGTGAAGGGAAAGATTTTCGTCTCAATTTAAAATGATAACGTGCGATAATAAATTGATTCTGTTCTAAATAATTATGAATGAATCAATCAGTTTAGCTGTTATTATGCAGCCCTTAAATATGTCTTAACCATTGCAATGTGATGTTGCAATAATAATAATAATAATAATAATAATAATAATGCAACTAAATAGTTCCCATGTGTCCTCAACAGAGATGCTGCTGCAGGAGTTTTTTGAGTTTTATGGCAATTTTGCCTACAGTTCAACGTCCATCAACATAAGGAAGGTGCGTAACAAATAATATATATTCTTGAGCACATAGATTGCTGCTCCTTCTACATTTCTGACTGAAAATACAAAGTAACCTTAAAGTGAAGCATCATAATCATACTCCAATTTGCCTGCACTCGTAACACAGCCCATACATGACAGATGTGAGTGAGTAGTGGATAAATTCTGAAACATTCACTTCCTGTGACCACTCAACACACACACACACACATGCACTCACTTTGCAGTAGCTGTGCTGATTAATTGAGGGGCTGCTGCTGTTGCTACTGCTGCTGTAGTAAAATGCAGACCTTGGCCTCTAAATGTGCCACTTCTGGGGAAATCTATGACCAGTCCTCTGGTCATTTATCATTTTTTATCATTGTCATTCCACTCTATGTTACCGAGTCATCTTCCGTAAAGTCTCGGCTGTGTCGGTGCAGAACCTCTGCAAGCTCAGGACCTCACTTCTTTTAGTTCATACGAAAATTTTAAGTTGGTCATATTAATTTTTGAAATGTATTCTTTCCAGGGAAAAGAGCAGAACAAACCCGAGTCGACCCCTCTGCACATCCAGAACCCGTTCGAAACCGGTCTAAACGTTAGCAAAAACGTGAACGCGACACAGCTGGAGCGATTCGTAGCACTGTGTCGTGAGAGCGCCTGGCTCCTTGAGCAGAAAGAGGTGCTTAAACGGAGTACTGGTCAGTCAGCAGACGTAATCCCACCTTGGGGACTGGCTGCCCTCCTGTTGCCTTCAGTTGCTCAGTCAGCGGGCGTGAAGGGTCGCAGGAAGAAGAAGCATCATCCAGCGAGCGAGAGGATAAAGAATTTACTGGAGTCACTGAAGAGCAACAGTGGAGGAGCAGGTGCAAAACCAAGCACTGTTAATGGTCACCACTAGGGGGCAGCATGCTTCTGGACTTTAATGGGGCCTGCATTTGGGTAAGAACTGAGATTGTTTCACAAACTCAAAGCGTCTAACCAAGTGGTGATTGGTTCAGCCGAGTTGGGCTGTGGTGAGTCCAGCCTGGAGAATCGGCTCCACTGTCTGCCTGTTTTACCGCAGGCCAGCCTGTGTGAACCACAATAACAAAACAACGCCACATCCACAAAACAACCTACAGTGTTTCCCTTAACGTATTGTGGGATATTTTAGGTTGGTGTAAACAGGAAGCCTGAGAGCTTGTTGTTCCATCCACTATGATGGATAGCTGACAGTGGAGATTCACTCAATGTGTTCAGATTAAAAGGGATCATGACGCTGTAGCGAACCAGACCGACTGCATTGTGGAATAAAGCCAAATGGCATCTGAATGAATGTGTGCTCTGTGGTCACATGGGCTTCATTCTCCAAGGTAGTGCACATAAAGCAGAAAGACATCTATCTTTATCCCAAATGCATATATAATTAACTCTGTTTCGTATGAGATTAAATTACGTCTGCTTTGTCGTATTTCAAAAAGTGCCTAATGTACAGTCTTTAAAAAAAACAACCCAGAAAAGGTTCTCTAGAGTGATGCCAGTGAGGAACCATTTTTGGTTTCCTAAAGAATTTGATGGCTGAAAAAACTGAGGAAGCATTTCTCATCCTAAAGGTTTACATTTGTTTGCTTGGTTATTTACAGCTTTGAGGCGCTAACAAAGATGGTGGAAGAGCTGTGTACTGAAAGGTCTTTTGGATCATGACCTAAAGTTGGTTTTTATCATGGCATGACAGCACTTTTCTTCTTCTCCGATTCAATACCGATGGCTCACATTGATATCCATTTGATATTCTTTTCTTTAAAAACTTCCAAGCTTTAAACTTTCACACAAAAATCACTTGCATTGTAAATTTAAGAAAGTATAGAGTGTTTAATATAATGAAATCAATCGTAACAAAAGATAGAACAATTGAGTGTCTATAAATGTAAACCTTTCTAGTTCTAAAAATTCATTTCTTTTCCAAATCCAATTCCAATCTTTAACATTTGATCCAGGATCCTATATCTGACATGTTTTCTCTGATAAACAATCCACGTTTTTTTTTTTTTTTTTGCTGCTATCGGCCCGATATAGATACTGGGTATCAGATTGGTGCCATCTCTATTTTATTATTTTCATCAAAGTACCATCTTTAGGGAACAAAAAAGATTATTCTAAGGCATTGCTTTAAAAATAATTACTGCTATCTTAATGTTTTATATCAGCATTTTAAATAAATAGCTTTTCATAGCCCAAAATATATTAATTAAACAACAAAAATCAGAATGTTTAGAATCTAGTTATTACTTACAGCCATATTTATAAAGGAATTCTTTCAAACTAACCTAGAGATGGACAAAGATGTCTTTTAAAAACATAAAAACTCTGGTGTTTAAAATATATACAATAGCCATTAAAAAACTAGCTTAAACATTAAAATAATAACAATATAGTACTTCATACTAATAGTACTTTATACAAAATTGTAATTTATATGAATAGCAGTTTTTTTGTTTGTTTTTTTTTTTTACAAAATTTTGTACTAATAGTAATTTATGCAGTATAGTACTTTTATACAACTTTGTTACTATTATGTTAGTGCTATTAATATCCTTACCTCCGTCATAATATATCTAAAATCTAATGCTACATTGTTTGAGAATATTAGCATATCTATATGTTTAGGTGTGAAACATTTAATATCCTGTGCTGAGGTGGACATCTTTCGGTTCGTTGTAGAAGATGCTGACAATAGCTGCTTGTATCCTAAATTTCTCTCTGGTTCTGCATCACATGCTGCATTTAAAAAAAACAACAACAACCCTGATTCTACACAGTAATATCCATCCATCTATCCATCCATCCATTTTCTGTACTGCTTATTCTACACAAGGTCATGGGGGAGCATGGAGCCTATCCCAGGGAACTCGGGGCACAAGGCAGGGGGCAGCCTGGATGGAGTGCCAACTCGTCGCAGGGCACAATCACACACCCATTCACACACTACAGACAATTTAGAGATGCCAATGTCTTTGGACTGGGTGAGGAAACCGGAATACCGAGAGGAAGCCCTCAAAGGACGGGGAGAGCATGCAAACCCACACAGTGCAGAGGCAGGATTCAAACTCCCAACCCCATCATACAACATTGCAAATGCATTATTTGAAATTCCAAGTACTATATATTAAAGAATGCTATAATGAGTTTGGCAATAAATGTCCTGTGCATAACCAAACTGAATAGAGCCTGTCTATGATCAGGTCTAGAGATTAAACCGGCATAAACACAGAGGCCAGCTGAAATCTGGAGCATACAGACATTCTAGACTAAAATAAATGATTTAATAGTCTAGAGCGTGGACAGAGAGTGGGGTAAATAGGCAGTGATGATAGGAGAGAACAAAAACAGAGAAGCCCTGCCCCTGCTTAAGTGTAGGAGTGTGCTTCAAACGTCTGCTTGTTCGCCCCACGCCTGTCAAGTTCAAGAGTCAAAGAATAAAGTTGAAAATATCTCTCTTCAGCTCCTCTCATCTGGAGCACCACATGAGCAATGAAGGAGTGCAGTTATTGACTTTAACACCAACTGAAGAGTGACTTTGCACTTCAACTGACCTGGAAGGTGAGAAGAGAGCCTGGGGTCCCTGAGAGACATGGCATGAAGAATGGTGAGATAAAAAGCTAAACCACTGAAAAAATAGAAAGTTTTTGAAGTAGTAAACTTGTGCATAAATGACTGATGTAGTGATTTGTGTTCGATTCAGATGCCAAATCGATAATGTGTCTCAGAGAGAGATTGTATTTTATTGTGGTTGTTTTGAAGTATATTTTTCAAAGGTTCATTGGTTGCATAATATGATTGAGAACCACATGCTACTCATTATAAAGAAATAGGACCAAGCCTGGTGTAAGAGCAGCTCGAGGGCAAATCATGCCATGTTTGATCATTACATGAAACCTCAGTTCAATTCTCCAACCATATTCACCACATCATCTCCTTTCCATTGTTACTGAGCCCTTTGCAGTTCACCAATCAAAGCCCCTCTTGAATCAATGCAGGAGAGAATAACATGAAGAAAAAGAGTTAAGGTTGCTACGCAGGACTTATGGGAAAACCTACTCTGGAAACTGTGAGTTTGTCGGGACTTTGATCCTTGGCTTTTAGGCCATCAGTCTGATGAAGGAGTTGAACTTGGAATATGAAAAAAAAAAAAAGAAGAGAGAATTTCTTTCTCTTTTCTTGGCTTCAGCGTTCTCTTGAGCCTGAAAGAATTTAGGAAGGTGGCTTGAGGGTTTAAAAAAAAAGACATGGGATTTGCAGTAAAAACAGCATGTAATGAAAATGGCCTTTTCTTTTCCATCTTAGTGGGATTTTGGTCTTAACTTCAAATGCAAGCATTTGGGAAGCTTTTGCTGGTTAAATTGTGGGGTAAATCTGTCGGTGGGGGGGGGGGGGTTGTCAAGTTATTGCCTGGTAAATGCAAACATTTTCAATACAGTAGATTAAATTGGTTTGTTTCCTTGTGTGTCAGTGGTATTTTTTTAAATAAGTTTATTATTATTTTTTAATGAAAGTGAAAATATATAGTAATATGCAATATAATTATATATTTGTACTACTGTTAAATGTTAGATGATGTTAGATGCTATTTTCCTAATTCTGTCTTCAGTGACTTTCCTGTTTATTCTGAACACAACAGAGTTGTCTTTTCGTGAGAGTCAAGACCTGAACGTGTTTTTGAGGCTTTTCCTTACTGGGAGGGTTGAGCCAGCCAGTCAGCCAGTAGCGATTAGCTCACTAATCTGATGGAAAATCCAGCCTTGTTGTTTTTAACAGGCTTTTCATTAGACATGCACACACACACACACACACACACACACACACACACACACACACACACGTTGTCTTAGAGTTATAACTAACACTGGACCACTCTGTGTACTATAATGAGTGAAGCTGTAGAAACTGTCTACATCAGCAAGGTATAATAGGAGCCTGGCACCGCTGCCATAACTCTCAGGAATGATGCAGATATCATTCTGTTCTGTGCTGGTCTCTGTCTGTTAACAATGAGGACGCAATGACAGCATCAACATGGCTTCAAGCTAGGCTTGATTTACAAAGACAGGCCTTTCTCCATTCAAATGCACAATGTGCAGTCCTAATGAGCACTGGAATAAACAACTAAACCCTGATCACACACATACAGAACTTTTGTGTCCTGTGATGTTGGTGTAAAGGCTACATACAGGGTGTCTGGTCATAGGAAAGGGGTCAAGGTCATGTTGACAAGGCAATGTCAACCACACACCCACCTCTGATTAGAGCTTGTGTTGCTTACACATTGCTTTTTCTTTTAAGTTTAACCTCACTTATCAAAGCTAGAAGAAGGAAGAGGTGTGTTAAGAGAAACAGCCTGAAAGTGCTAGTATAGGATGAGCAAATATGGATCAACTTATCATTCAGACCTGGAGTGAATACAGATTTATCATAGGGTTCAATTCAGCTACTGAGGTTCCTGGAGGTTACTGGAGTATATATCTTTGGCGTTTTATTCTGAAGAGTTTATTTCTTAATTCAAATAGTGGGTTACCCCAATCTTATTCAGTTTACATTTGTCTATTAACTTGAACTATAGAGCCTTGCTTATAACAGTTCAAAGGTCAGCGTAATTAAAGCTTAAAGCTGATTTTCTGAAGAAGTATAGCCCAGCCTATGTTATTAAAGCCAAGTTAAAAACATGTCCGTTTAACTTGACTTAGTTGTTTTTGGGGTCATGTATCTTGGTACACAGACGTGTCATGATTTGTAGTAGGTCAATATAATAGCTTTTATTGTAAATACTTTGTTTTAATGTTCTAGTCATTTGTATGTAACACACGCTGAGATTTTGAACTAAAAATGAACTTTGCTATATAAATACTGAATAATTCTTTTTTTTTCCATATAAACCCACTTTAGATGCACAGTGTGCTAATGATTCGAGGACTAATCTGAATCTGAGTGCATTGCAGGGTTGCCAAGTCTGCGCGACAAAACCAAACAAATACCAAACCTCAAAATCTTCCCCGCAAAAACCCACATTGCTTTTAATGTCCAATACTATTGCAAAAGGTGTTGTAATGTTTACAACAGTATTGTTAAAAGCATACTGTTAAAATTAGTTCTTTGACCAATGCCCTGAAATATTTTTGTATTATTACATAGGACTACATCATAAATAGCATAATAGGTGACGTTCATACAGTAAAAGTAGATTTGTTTCCACATTCATTTACTGTAGTTGCAGTATTTTATTTCTAAAGGATACGCCTTATAATTTACATGTTAATTATAACCACAATCCATACATGTGCAATTGGATATGCATGCATTTGCAGAATAGAACTAATATGACATGAAAAATGCCCAACCCAAAACCACTGTAAAAACCATAGCTCTGGTAATACTGGTGTTGTGTGTGTGTGTGTGTGTGTGTGTGTGTGTGTGTGTGTGTGTGTGTGTGTGTGCAGCCATGGAGGGTTCAGAATGATTGTGTGGGGGCTGAGCAGCCAAGATGGAGAAATAATATGAGTTTGAATAAGTCTTCATAAAACCAGCTCATTTTTTACTCGCACTAGACATGCAGTGTGTGTTTGTGTGCGTCTAAGGACTAACTGCCAACGCTGTTCTCATAAACTCAAATTATATGGGCACTCATTCACATGCACAAAAGTTTCCTTTTGAGCTTTCTTGCCTTTTCTCTCTCTCTCCCTCTCTTCCACATCCTCAGACAACAGCAACAGATTTAGTCAGCTCTGAAAGTTCTGCACAGGCCCTTCTGAGCTCATGTTACTTGTGGTTGTGGATCCGTAAGTAATGACACCCATTCCTGGAACTATAAAGAGCAAGATCTGTCTGTTAGAAGCATTAGGATAGTAGTACTAGGGTGGTATCTCTCCGTCTTCCTTGTTTTTTATTAGCGAATGACCCAATTGTAGGCTCTAATTTCATCTTTCATGCTAAATTTCCTTTCTGAACTTTGAGAAGCATAAAGCGGATTCCTTTCTAGTTTCCAACCTGTAACGATTCCGCTTAGATTGTGTTTGTGTGTGTGTATTTTGTACTTAAGTGACAGGCTTTTAATAAAAAAAAAAGTTTTTCATTAAGGTCCATGTGATAAATCTGTACTACGCTATATGCACTATGAATATTTTACCTAACTGTTATATGTTGTTTTTGTTCTGCATAAACATGAGCTACTCCTTTAAAGCATAGAAAATATGGAAAAATGGTGTCAATGGAGGGTTGCTGAACTGTGAAGTTGAGGGCAAGGACAATTATAACTCGCATCGTCTCAGGCAGTGCGGATGCATACGTGGGTAGACACACACAAAGTGAGCTCTGTCAGGTCTGGCCTTCATCAGAGATCCTCCCTACAGTCCCACACCAGTTATGTAAAGTCCCAGCATTGTCTGTGTGGGGAGGTTTGTCTAAACTCCAGCTGCGGCTTGCGGCCCATCTTTTCTTGTAAACACAATTTCAGCATTTCTGATGCATACTGTATTATAGCCATTTATAGAATTTTGCTGCATGACTACTAGAAACAGTCAGACAAATTCTGCCATGAGAGACACAAGACAATAAAAAGTGTTTTTTTCTGGTTACAGAATCATTCCTTCAAACATCATAACTAGACATACTATTGTTTGTAATGCCTTTACACTCACTGACCACTTTATTAGAAACACCTGTGGACCTGCTCATTGATGCAATTATCCAAATCAGCCAATCTTGAGTTAATGTTCCTACTAGTGCCTACTCAGCATGGCTCAAGATCCCTTTCCAGAACCTTCACAGTATCTGTTCCTCGGTGGTGGAACAAACTTCCAACCTCAATCCGGACCGCAGAATCTGTCACTATCTTCAAAAAACAGCTAAAGATCACCTTTTCCGTGAACACTTAACCAACCCCTAAAAAAAAACCTACTCTGGCACTTACACCTCTACTCTGCGCACTTTGCTTCTTCTAGAGCTCAATTAATAGATCTTGTATGGTAGCACTACTTGTATTGTTCTCTGCTTGATATATCGCTTTGCTTGTATTTTCTCATTTGTAAGTCACTTTGAATAAAAACCTTTGCTAAATGAATAAATGTAAATGTAAATGTTTGCATTAAACATCAGAATGGAGAAAAGTGGAGAAAAAAACAGACTTTAACCATGGCATAATTTTTGGTGCAAGATGGGCTGGTTTAATTATTTCAGAAATTGTTGATCTCCTGGGATTTAGAACTCAAAAGAAAACAAAAATAGTAAACAGCGTCATTGCATTTGACGCTGGTACAGCTTTGCTCAATAACTTTCTAGTGTATAAAGATTAAGAGCATTTGTTTATGATACTGATGGAGGTGTTCTGAGGCACACATTAAAATCTGTTAAGGGCAATGGCAATATAAAGATTAAAATGACCCTTAAATGGCCTGCACCATGAAATGTAATATCATGCATACTGCTTAATCATTTAGATATCATTTGGTTTGAGAATTGCTTTGAATTGCATTTTGTCACAGAGATCCATGGCTTATCAAGAATGAAATCATGACTGAAAATCCACAGTTTAGCAGTAAATTAGATACAGTATGGTTTTTTTTTTGTCATTTTGATTGAATTGTAAACCAGCACTAAGCATTTTTTTAAGTATTATTTTTATGTATTAATTGTTTGATTGTCAAGGCAGAAGCTGTACTACATTTCAAATAAGACCTTTGATCAAGGATGTAGTACATTTTGTTATTCATGCCATATACCAATCATCATTTCTGAAGAAGTTATATAAAACAGCTTATCTAAAAATTGGCACAAAAAAGACTTCTGAGGGTTAATTAAGAAGAAAAAAAATAGAGATGAGTGGTGGGTTTCTTTATTTATTTATTTATTCATCCATCCATCCATCCATCCATCCATCCATTCATTCATTCATTTTCAACAAAGTGTTTCCTGTACCACTATTTAGTACAATGACTGATAATGTGCTGTTACAAGCTTGTTATTTGTTAATGATGTTCCTAATGACTAGGGATGCAGAGAGTGTGTGAGTAAAGAAAACAGCAGGAATGACTGAGAGGGTAAATGAGCAGGTGTGGGCTATTAAGGTCACATGAACAACAAGGTCCTTAGTGCTGTCTGTCTGGAACTGAAATAGAGGCACATCATTGGCAAAGGGGCAAAGAAAGTGGGAACATATTTCATTGCCATGATGAATGTACCATTTGAAACAAAACCACATCTGAAAATACATCTCCATACACATGTACTACAGGGTTTTCTATACAATTACAATGAAAAATGGTGGCTTTCATTTGCTTAATTTGTTTATTCATTCATCTTTGGTAACTGGTTTTCTGGAGGCAAGGCAGGACTGATTAGCTAACAGACATATCACACAGTCATCTTATAGTAGAATAAAACCAGCATGTAGTTAACCACTGCATGAAAACTTTAACACTTAAGCAGGTCTCAGTACAGTTTGATTACACTCATTACGCTCATTACCTTTCTCCCAAACTATATAAATGTCTCTTCATTTTTCTTTCCTTATTTTAAGGGTTTCTACATTCTATAAACTCTTCATAGTGACATGATAATAAAAATGTCTAAGTTTGTCAGATCACATGTTTAAAATACCACCCGGGTTGCTGCCCTCTGTGAGGTCAAATATCATACTCCATAAACATGTAGCCCCAGGTTTTTCTTCTTCAGGTGTTTTTGCTAGATGGGTGTTTTCCACTTCCCTGTACCATAAAAAAGGTCACTCTCTCTGAAATTAGAGGTATCCTCTATATCCTCTATTTTTCTGGAGCTCAACTAGAAGAAAAAAGAATAGCAGGCTGACTAGAACACTACATTATAGTGCCATATGTGCTAGTTAGAGAAGCTATGAATGCAAAATGCAAAAAAAATAAATAAATATGTTGCTGCATTGTTGCCTTAATCATCTGGATGCTGGATGAATCAACTGAAGCTTGAATGACATTTGATGTTGCTTTGACATTTAAAGGTTTAAACATTTCTAGGAATCTGCCTCTAGCAAATTTGAAACTCCAGATTTTACTTGGTGCCTTTTTGCTATTGACATTACCAAGGGACAAAGCTATGGTGTAATAATTTGCGTTATTTCTTGGTTTACAAACCACAATGTTCATTAATCCAACAGTGACAGAGCATCTTCCTTCCCTGTTTTCTTAATGGTAGTGCTCTGAGATTCTTGTCTTAACCGGTTGCTGAAGTAAAAATGTTTCTCCTGGTGTTACAGGATTTTTGGGAAAGAGTATGACTTTGTACCTGTGTGCATGTGATTTGGGGTCATCTGGAATGTGGGCACTAGAAGCGTTTATCTACAGTTATTCCTGGTTCTGGGACTAATAAACTACACAAACTCATAACTTATATCAGAGTTAAGCAGTCAAATAGTTGTGCTTTATTGCATTGGGTCTGAGTAATCAATGACACAATTGATTAAATCAACCAAGGCTCTGGAACAAAAGTTTGGAGTCTTGCTAGTAAACCAAGAGCAAATATGACTAGTTTATTTGGTAAGGAGTACTCACACACTCACACAGAGCTTTTCTAGGGTGTGTGTTCCTACACATCTGTGTTTAGGTAGCTGGTGGGGATGAGAAGGTTGAACTTAGGGGCTGGAAGGGCTCCAGAAGTTTCTTTCCGACCCCTCTGCAGCAGGTTCTAATTCCCCTTGGGTAGGCCAGGTTAGGCTGGAGAAAGTGGGCCAGATTTGTTTTCTTTTTATTAAACTGGCATTTGGGGTATTCACATCTGCACTCTCTAACACCCTTCCCTTCTCCCACATGGGCCGCTGGTTGGGGAGAATGAGCCAAGGAGTGAGAAAAGGTGCAAAGAATTGGAGGAAGAACTAAAGGACATGTACTTCTCCATCCCCAAGGAGTAGCTTCTTTCCCTCCCTGTCTATCCTCTGTCCTTATCCTTTAATGCTTTCCCTCAAAATTAATAATGCATCGCTGATTTCCAACCCGTCCTGACCCCCATCTGTGGATTTTCCCATTCACATTCATTTTAATACGTCTGTCGCTTTAGATATACCTTTCTCTCTCATTATCCACCCTTTCTCGAGTGCTCTCCTCATCTTTCTGCTATTCTTCTCTTGCCTCACTGTCAGAACCTTGGCTCAAGATTCCACACATGCCTTTAATTTAGGAGGGAGGCAGCCCAGGAGTGCAGCTAGCTTACAGCTCAGGAATTTTCCACCCTCACCCCGATCAGCACACATGCTTGCTGATGGAAGGAAGGAGAGAGCGAGAGGTGTGAAGCTACTGCCCAGAGTTACCCCACTGCTCTGACATGGCTATCAGATTCAAGAAGTAGAAGGTCGTTATAAGGGAGCTATTGAGAAAAAGAGAGGCAGAGAGAATAGGAGAATGGCTGAGATGGTGTTGTAGTGCAGAAAAAGGGTTGATTCATAATGAATGAAAAATAAATATGAATATTTGATATTGCAAAAAACAATTACTCTTATTTCAGTAAAATACTTTTTCTGTTCCCTGATCATTGACATGCATACAGGTAAAAAATTAAAAAAAAAAAAAAAAATTGAAGGGTTACATTTAAAACCCTAAAGTGTTCTTTGGTTTGTCCCACAGATGTGTACTTCTATAATAGAGGATAGCACATAGAACACCTTTAGTGAAACACCTCAAAGTATTAACTATGTGAGGAACCCTTGCGGAAATAATTTTTCTAAATGCATTTAGAAAATGGCTTCATAAATTCTATCTGATCCTATGAAAAAAAATTGCATTTGTTCAAGGAAATAAGGGCACTATTTTTGGATTTCAGCAAGTCATAAGAAAATATACCCTCCCTTGACCCTAAACATAACATTCCTAAATTTTTCATAAGAATTGTTATGAATTTGCAAGCCTAAGATCATGTTGCTTAACACTGACCGGTTAAAAACACAACCGCCTGTTGATATGGCGATAAAAATGGAGATAATACTGTTTATCGTGTAGTAAGGGAGTCAGATGAGCCAAAGGTAAGGAAATATTTTTTTTTGTATTTACTGTGCTCCTAAAATACCCAGAGGGAGGATGAAAGCAAGGCTACTAGAGAGGGAGGAACTTCAGGAGACTCACCGCATGTGTTTACTCTGACTAGCATCATTCTTGCATGTCTCCCAGTCACATTGCACTGACTTATTCCCTGGTGTGAAAGCTTATGCATCTCTTTTATTGTGAATATATGGATATTTACTTCAGCTGTTTTACTGAAGTGCTCTCTGCCTCACACTCCTCATCTGTAAGTTGCCTGAGCCTGAATAAGCTGAATTTAGCTGATGAAATGAATTTTTCTTTTTCAGTTTTGAGGTTGAATGGAGTGGTTCAGGACAGCTCTGGTGAGGAGTCCCAAAGAATTGAAATAGCAATTACAAAGGCCTTTGTGAGTGGCTGGATTGTAGGCTTAACTAGGTCACTCTCTTGCTCTCTTTGCTCCCTTTAAAACTGTAGGAATTTTGGTTCTCTTCTGTATTTAGTCTGACTGGAAATGTTCTTTATTTGAAAGTAATTATCTAGGACTCTTGGGACTCTGGGACTTTGCTTTCTGCACCATGATAAAGATGCTGAAATGGTTGCCGATTTTTCGTCTGTAACCCATTTAAAACAAACTTAAAGTTAAATGGCCTGTATCCAACTTGTAGTATTATCAGATAAATTATATGCTTGGGTCTGTTGCGAAATTTCAGCTTTCAATCTCTAGATACTGACTTTAACTACTGATTATTAACTAACAAATTGGCTTTTTCTCAGTCAGCAGGATGCCGTACAACATTTTGTTTTGAAATTTCATCAGAAGACATATTATAAAAAAATGAACAGCTTGGGTGGGAAAATGTCATTGCATGTCATTATTATGTATATGTTAATATCACTAAAACTGCCAACATGAAATGTGAATTATGTCATCCTCAAATGAACCAAAACTACGATGCAGTCTGTAAAGTTCTCTACTACAGAACATGGGATTTGAGATGGAACAATGAATATGCCAAACTGGATACTGTCTGCTTTAAATAGATACTTTGGTTTATTCAAAAGCGTTTTGGATACATATTCCTACATCGATCCCGTACATAGACATAGACCCCATTTTAAGGGATCTATGTTATACATTTAAGTTGTCCACTCAGCTTATTCTTCATCAGCTATGTGCTATTACTTTATGTACTAAGTATAATAAAATTTTTGAGTAAGTCATCTGGATAATTAAAAAAAAAAATTTAAAACTAGACCACAAACATGTGCAGCAATAGGCTTCAAGGATCCTCAAAATTAACTGTTGGAAACATAAAAAGTAGGAACATTTGTGAGCTTATCAATAGTAACATCTGGCCAGCCATAAAGGACCACAACAATGGAACAGTGGTTTAACCCATTACTAAACATTATACTTTGTTTCCACTTAAAACTTTTGGTTTCAGATACTTTCAGAAATCAGAAACCTTAAACAACATCCTGTTTATTGAGTCATTTGAATGAATTAATATCCATATTGTTTAGACATTTATTAAAATATCATCACTTTTTTTAAATCTGTTTATTCGTGTAGTAACCTCTTCAACTTCGTGAGCTATTTGGTGAACCTTTCTTGTTATATATGACTTTATTTGAGGAATGGACAATCTGAGTGGTTGTTAATGTTAGGCAGGACCTTTTTATTTGACAGAGCAATGAGAGCCAGTGCAATCAGATATCACAATTCTCAATTGTTGAATAAAGTTATGTAGTAACCCAACACCCTTAATGAAGATTTAAGATTGAGATTGTCCAGATATGGTTTCTTTTAAAATCCAACATGCCATAAAACAAAGACAAAACAACAAAATATCTATCTATTTTGTGTCCAATTACTCGTGGCCTGCATCCTAGCTGGTTCCATTTCATTCTCTGTCATCAAGCCAGTTCCTTCACAACAGCCCAAGGAACCAAAACATGGGTGTGTGCCATGAAAACTCTCTCTCTCTCTCTCTCTCTCTCTCTCTCTCTCTCTCTCTCTTTCTATAACTATGTGTAAGAGTTTAATTTGCTTGGCCACTAATGTGAAATCCTGCTTGTTTGTTCTATTTTCAGTTACTGCCTTTGTCTTTGTTTTCAGAAACTTTTTATGGGTGTATAAAGGACACTAAGGGGTCATTCCAGACTGGTGCTATCTGTTATCTGGGAGTTTCTGTTCTTTCAGTTCTCTCCCATGTAAATTCTGTTCTGATATAATATTGTCATAGCAGTGTTCTCCATTTCTTGCCTCACATTAAAATCGCTTCCTCCCTCTGGACTGTTATAATGAGAGTGTTCAGTTACTGGTGAACTGATGCAGCTTTATTACAGTCAGTCAGTCTCTCTCTCTCTCTCTCTCTCTCTCTCTCTCTCTCTCTCTCTCTCTCTCATTCAAGACAGAATGGACCAGCTTATAAAAGTAAGACATTACAACAGGGGAAGTCAGGGGTTAATACACTGCTCAAACAGTCCTTAAACCTTGTAAGCCCCACTTCAGGTTATATGTATAGTTTTGGTTGATGTTGGGTCATGGGTCACATACTTCAGCAATGACACACATTTCACACTCAAACAAGACCTAAACATTACTAACATGATTTAAGGAATAAAACACAATGGGGTATTCTGTTGTATTAAAATAATCTGTGACAGTGTGGTGTCCATTACCACCCTGCAGTGATTATTTTATCTGTAACAACACTTCCTGAGGTGGTCTATTCCAATTACACTGCAGCAATTTGCCATTGATTACATTTTATTTTCATGTTATTATTATTATTATTTTTTTAATCAGTTTATAGCTGCATTTAATGCTGTGGAACATCTGCAAAACAAGTTAGTTCCTGATATCACTTTTGTTATACCAGATATATATATATACTCCTTATCTCACCAGCGTCTTTTTTTTTTCTCTCTCCTGAAGTTAAAATAAAATAAATAAATAAAAAACAAAGCTGGTCATCTGTCCCGAGAAACTCCCATGGTGGAAAACTTACTGACTGATAGAAAATTCTGTCTCCATTAACATCACCAAATCAACAATTATAATTTTTTCTTTGTTGAATTCATTTTTCATTTTTTTTTCCATTCATTAGGCTTAGGTTATGTGGAGTATCCACCATCCACCGTCCTTTATTTTAAATGATAACATACTATAATGAGTGCATTAATAAAAGCCTGTGATTTAAATTGCAGCTGGCACTACATTCTGAGCTGTGCTGTTAGAGAGAAATAAATAAACACAATCGGACAATCGTAATCAAGAATTCAACCCTTGCGTAATTCCTATGGTTTTCCCCCCGTGGAGTCTTTCCCATGAAAGGAACTTTAATCAATTTTAGTTTGTAATTGATGTGGCTTTGTGCAGGTGGGGTGGCCAGACTTGTGGAGAAATGATTTGGTCTTTAGAGACCTGATTTTCGGGACTAGATAATTATCATGTTCCTGAGGGTGGGACCTCACTGAAAGTTCCAAAGAAATTCTAAACATGAATGCCCATTTCTGCTTTTTCTGTGTATGACAAAAATATGAAAGTACCCAAATTATGCTTGGGCTTATTGGTGACAACAAACTATGAATGATAATGATAATAATTTGATGCAAATATAGTACCTAAGACACTTGAATAGAATAGAGGTGCCCCTTTTCACTACAGAAACATTTTCTCCGGATCAGAATGTCTTACCTGAGCATCAGTGAGATGCTATGCTGCTCTGGGTTGTTGTTTATATTTATAGTTTTCTGGTCTGTAGGATGGCCTCTGTTCAGTGATGATAAGGGCTTGGATATCTCACTTCCCTCCACTTTTATCTACAGGAATGCTGGGGCTATCAGGCAACATTCCAATACTATGGTAACTGGGATTTGGTGGTCATGGGAGTTTTGGAGACACTGGAAAGAAGTTGGTTAAATGGCACAAAGAAATTCCCAGGTTTCGGGAGAAGGTATCTACAATAGCAGAAAGGGACTGAATGGTACAGGAACAGGCTTTATGGTGAGTAACCAGAGAATAACCTGGAAATGAGGTTTTTGATCTTCTTCCATTATTATTATTATGACTGTTGAGATGAGGTATGAGGCACAGCTGAGGCATTCTTTAGGATTTCTTATTTATTTATTTTACATATCATTGTGCAAAATGGGTTTTCTACTCCTATATATTATTTAATAACATTTAATAACCGCCATTGAATAAGTGTATTTTTCTTTCTTTCCTCATGGAAAAAAACCTGAATCTCGCAGGTGGTCATTGTAATGAAAGAGAGAGTCGAGTAGAAACAGAGGTCGTTCAGGCAGTGTTGGTGGTCGGGTTGCAGTGTGGCTCACAGACTTTATGGGGCAGTCGAGTCGATCAGCAGGAGGATGTAGAGCGGGTAGCAGAGCTGCTTGCACAGAAACCTGACATTAAAGTGGGCATTAAAGAGGTACTCTGCTGGAATTCTTCTCATAATGGAGACCACCTTACACAGCTATAGCTACAAAAATACAGCATATATTTTATGAACACTTGGATGGTCATACTGATTGCTAGAGTAAACATCTGGCCATTTTTGGACTGGTTTAAATACTAGCCTTATTTGCGGTTCAAGAATTTTTATAGTCAACTTTTCCATCTTTTGTCTGTTGGGAACTTTCCATTTTTTACTTTGCAACTTTAGGAATTTTATGACATACAGTCTATGAATGAAAATAAGCATGGAACTGAAGCATCAGCCATTTTTCCGGTTCAGATCACACTACTGAAAAACAGTCCAGGTGAGAGTTGTGAATTCCTGCAGACTCAGACCAGTGTGTTTACACCATGTGCTGGTTACTTTAAGTGCACACTGTTCTATCTCTTATCTTTGTATATGATCAGCATTAATCATGGGTTAGATAACTTCATAACTCGTCCCTGACCCCAACAATTTAAACTCTCCCATTCCCACACCACTCAAATATTTTGTGTACATAATGAGATTTTTATTTTATTTCATTTTATAAATTTATTTTTTCTTAATTTGTGTTTGGAACACATTTTAATGTTTTTGAATGTATATGGTCAGTTAAAAACTGATGATATGTCTATTCCAGCAGTCGTAGATTATAGTTAGTTAAAATGCAATTGATTAAAGCTGAATACATAATCACAAAATACTGTCACAATTTTATACACTATGGAAATGCTACCTGAATGTTAATGTATAATGTTTGCAGAATGTTAATCTGCAAAGAGAAAGGGCATATTGTCTTTTACCAGAGTTCTCCAAATCCGCAAAAGTTACATACTACAGCTTTAAGTGAGTTAAGTTAAGACTAAAAAACAACTATATACACTATGTCTGTTTTGCGTTCCAGATTTACTCATCCCAACATTCAATATTCACTATATGAATCAGGCTCAATCTTTGCAGCAGCTCTGACACTTAACTCTAAGATTAAGATTAACTTTTAACAAGATTAACTTTTAATCACTGTAGTCTTAAAAATATGTACATACATATTATAATTTCCTTGATTTATACTTAATAATCCAAAAGGAAAAAAATAACTTTCCATTAAGATTTCTTTCACCCTTACAAATATGGTCCTTTCAAAAATATGATCTATTCTTACACCAAGAGGGTAAAATGTCACAATGGAGACGGAGACTCTTGCTCTGCTTTATTCTCACTCTGTCTGTCTTTCTCTGTTGTTTACTTTGCCTTGGCTCACTGGAGGAGCCTTTAGGCCACAGACCACTATGTTGCACTTGGACTAAAGAACAGTCTACCTCATTGCTTCCTCCCCCTCGAGCACACTCAAAACAATATTCCTAATCCCCTCCCTTCACAACAGTGGGGATATCATGGCAGCTAAAATAGAATGCTTACTTTAACTCATATTCGGTTTACATTCAGTGTAAAGGCTTTGCTTTGCTGACTTTATCAGCAGATGACAAAAGGGATAAGGAATGCAGATAAAAATGCTTCAGTGTGCTGCTGAAATAAAAACTGTTACAAACTGGAGCCAGGGAGATTGGTTGGCATGAGAGGAGTATAGACTGTGAAGGGTGTATTTAATGATATATGGTGTTTGGGTGTGATCCTAAGTAGGGATTACACTGATTACTCACTAAGGGTAATTCTAGGAAATGGAAAACAGTAGTTTTAAGGGCGGTGAAGAGGAGGCTAATTCCTGAAAATAACACACATGATTGAGTAATGTCTCATTGTATCTTAGTCAGTGCTCTATGTACATACCTCTACATTTCTTTGAGCAATCAGCATAACATTCTGTAAAGATTTTTAACAATTGAAATTTGCCAATTGCCTTCCACTACCTAGCTGATTACTATTACTGTATGTGACAGCTAACTACTGGGGAGAGTGAAGGATAATAATACATGCTTCCTCTGAGACATGTGAAGCCTGCCACTGCATCTTTACAAACTACTGCTCCTGCTACATCATATGGCAGCTGAACACACTCAGAGGAAAGCGCTAACTACCCTCTTCCGCATACATGAGCTCATGGACACCTATGACTGGCTAGCTTTTTTCTGATTGACAGCGGAGACTATTGTCATCCCTTCCACTCAGATAGCATGGTCAATTTTGGTTTCTTGGACCATGGTGGCTGAGGCATAGTTGTGATTCAAACCTGTGTCATCTCCTGATGATAGGATGAAATACATTTCTGATGTTGATTCTTATCATATTTAACATAGATATTGTGGTTAGTTTTTAAGACAAATATGTTCAAATGTAGGGTGTCCCAAAAGTTTCCATACATAGGGGAAATAAACACTTTTTTTTTTTTTTTTTTTTTTTTAGCAAAATGCCTTCAAGAATTTCTCATACTTGGTTTATATTATAGATTTTTTCTGATTTTTTCCTTTAAGGATGCCTTTAACAAAGAAGAACTAATTGAAGTCATTTTCTTGGCTGGATTAGGAAGCTGTCACAAGGTTGCAATGGACATTCAAGTACATGCATACCACCAGATGTGTTAACACACTGATAGCGACGACTCCATGTGTGTTTATAAAGAAATGGCAATCGTGTACAGGATGTTTTGTAAATAAAGTTACATTTTGCTAAAAAGTGTTAATTTCCATTATGTGTAGAGACCTTTGGGACACCTTGTATAGCCTATTAGGCTTAAAAAAAAATTTTTAATGTGAGCAGCTGTTACGCCACCGCCGGCAGATGGCACTGCGGCGCGGTTGCTATGCGGCTCACGTGACACTTTGTTTTCATTCGCTTCCTGCCCGAGCTCTAGTTTCTGTTTGAGGATGTCCTTGATTTTACCCAGGTGTCTTTTGTTTAGATTAATCATGTTAGTTATTTAAACCCTCGTGTTGCTGCGCACGGGGCGCGGCATTAACCTGAACGAAACTGAATCAACCCACACGAATCGGGACTGGACTAAGAGAGACAAAGCTAAAGAGTTGCAGCAAAGCAACACTAAGCCAAGCAAGTTGTGTGTTCATGTCATGCCATAGTTCATGTGCTTACTTCCTGTCCAAGTCTCGTTTCGTAACAGAATGCCGCGCCTGAGCAGGGAAGTAGCAGGAGAGCACCTGGTCGGAAGGCGCTCGGACTACTCGCCGCAGTACAAGTCCGTGCAGTGTCCACAGAGGATGGCCGCTGAACTCCCGCTGGAAACGTATGGGTGGGGATCCCACCCGCTGCTGTTCCTGTTTCACAGCCAGGTATACTTTGCAAGCCTGGCGGCCCAGTGGCTGGGCTTCCTAGTATCCCGGTTTTATGGCCCGGCCTGGGATTGGGCAGAGCAGCTGGCCCGTTCAGGGTCCAGTGCCCTCTATGACGTCACCCAGTTCTCAGAACTTTTTCTGAAGGAGTTATTGCAGCCGGGGCAATCAAACAGCCTGGATGTACTGGAGAGGGGAATCGAAGTAATGGACAGGGAGGACTGGCCATTCCACCTCCATTATACATGGCTGGACCGGATAGAAGCAGCAGCATCGCTTCAGGTTCCGGTCGACGCTGTGGAGCTCCAGCCCGAGGTTAACATAGCAACTTCTGGGCTCCCGTCTGAGGTCAACATGGCGGCCTCAGATCTCCAGCTTGAGACCTACGGGGAGGTCTCAGCTGTGGAGCTCCAGCCCGAGGTTAACAGGGCAACCTCTGGGCCCCCGTTGGAGGTCAACCCGGTGACCTCGGAGCTCCGGCCGGAGGCCTACGGCGAGGTCTCTGCTGTGGAGCTCCCCCTGGAGGTCAACCCGGCCGAGGAGGCTGTCCAGCCGGCGACCTCGGAGCTCCAGCCGGAGACCTACGGGGAGGTCTCATCTGCCGAGGAGGCTGTCCCGCTGCCCGGCCCAGCCGAGGATTCTGTCCCGCTGCCCTGCCCAGCCGAGGAAGCTGTCACGCTTTCCTGCCCCGCAGAGGATGTCCCTCTGCCTTCCTGCACCGCTGAGTACACCGTTCTGTTTACCTGGGCTGAGGAGGACGTCTCTCTGCTTTCCTGCTTCGCAGAGGAAGTCAACTAGCCTTCCAGTCCCTCCAAGTTCCAGTCCAGGTCCAGTCCCTCCAAGTTCCAGCCCCGCTGGGGACTCTGCCCAGCGTTCCAGCCCTGCTGTGGGCGGCGCCCAGCGTTCCAGCCCCGTCGTGGCAGCGAGTGGCAGCTTTCACGGTGGCCCCGGACCCCCATTGGAGGGGGGTTTTTTGGCGCTCCGGGAGCAGCGCCTTTGGATGGGGGTTCTGTTACGCCACCGCTGGCAGATGGCACTGCGGCACGGTTGCTATGCGGCTCACGTGACTTTGTTTTCATTCGCTTCCTGCCCGAGTTCTAGTTTCTGTTTGAGGATGTCCTTGATTTAACCCAGGTGTCTTTGGTTTAGATTAATCATGTTAGTTATTTAAACCCCTCGTGTTGCTGTGCACGGGGCGCGGCATTATCCTGAACTAAACTGAATCAACCCACACGAATCGGGACTGGACTAAGAGAGACAAAGCTAAAGAGTTGCAGCAAAACAACACCAAGCCAAGCAAGTTGAGTGTTCATGCCATGCTATAGTTGAGTGTTCATGCCATGCCATAGTTAGGAGTGTTCATGCCATGCCTAAGTTAGGTGAGTGTCTCCTACCATAGTTTAAGGAGGGTTTATGTCTTAGATTAAAGAACATTCATGTCTTAGTTTAAGGAGTGTTCAAGCTTTAGTTCAATTAGTGTTTCCGTTCCATGTCCTCTGTTTAAGCATCAAATAAAGACTTCCCTCCTGCGCTTACTTCCTGTCCAAGTCTCGTTTCGTAACAGCAGCAGTGTAATATGATGATTTAATATGGTAAGCTCCCCAGTATGGTTTTCTTTCTTCATTTTAACACATTTAAACTGTGTTGTAATAAACACTTAATTTCTAAAAGTCTTTCTTTCTTTCTTCCTAGCTTTCCTAGATTTTTTTTTTTTTGCACTTTTTTTCCTTCTTGCATAAACTAAATAATAAGAATCTGAATTTTACTGGCGGTTTAGTGTTTCGTGAGCTCAGGGTTTTTCCCACAGTGCTATAGGTAAATTTGTCAGTGAAAATGCACGGCCCAGTGCTAAGCAGCTGCGTGAATATAACACTATACCAACATGCACCATCAACTGTCCAGATGTCCTGGAATTTGATCCTGGACTCTGTACACACAGCTGAGCCGCAGCCCTCCGAGCTGTGTAAAGCTTTCTAAGTTTCTCACTTATTTCCAAACTTTCCTTTGATATAAACTGAATTATATATCCCATGTGTGCATGTGCATTGTATGTGGAGATCTTGAAATTCCAGACATGAATTATCACTTTGCCTCTCATCCAGAATAAGAACTTAATCTAAACGGTCTCTCTTCTTGCCGTATCATCACTTGGGTCATACCTACCCCAGCTACAGTGAGAGAAATGGAGAAGGGGGTGGCAGTGCCTGGTACTGAAGCTGAATGTGGGTGACCTCATTCAAGTCCAGTGTTAATAATCCTGTGTTTGCTAAATAAAGCAGTTTGATGTATAATCATACACCGTTTTAGATTGTTGAGACTATTACTGCAGAAATGCGCTCCTCTGTGTCTCAGAGTGTTTAATGTTATTTCACGCTGCTAAGTGTGTGTGTGCTTTTTACAGTGCCGTGATAGTTGGAGCACAGACCAGACTGTAAACATTTCAGAGTCCTGCACTCACATGTCAAAACACACAACAGAGCCTCTGTAGGTGAGCCAATAACCTTCTATTGAGTGAATAGACACTAGGGAGCTTTTCTCTGATGTAGAAGTATGACCAGAACACATGTAAAGATATGTTGCTCTACAGTACAATATATTATGGAATTTCTTTACGGGTATTCTGTATATTTTACACAAGCACTCATTAGGAATAGTCTTATTTTTCTGTGACTGTTGAACACCCTTCATTTTGGGCAATTACTCTAATTGTAGAGTGGGATGCAAGTAGCTGCTGACCTTTAAAATGTTCCAGAATTTTCCTGCTTGGATTTAAGTTTATAGAATTTTCTATAGAAAAGGACTATAGAACACAAAATAAAAATACATAATCCTTAAAATTACAACTATAACACCTATCTATTTGTACTTAAATAGTTACTTTTTAGGTTTTAGTTATTTATTTAAATATTTTACAGAGGGGGAAATAAGTATTGAACGTGTCAACATGTTTTTTCAGTAAATATATTTCCAATAAGGATATGCACATGAAATTTTCACCAGACATCAATATTAGCTCAAGAAATCCGGAAATATAAAGAATTCACAACATTAAAGTCCATAAATAAAGTTATGTGTAATAAAGTGGAAAGACACAGGAAAAAAGTATTGAACACACTAAGAAAAAGCAGTTCTCCAAGGCAATGTAAGGCAAGGAACCAGCTGAAATCCGTAAGTAAGTATACCCGCTATCTGTGCAAATTAATATCAGCTGGGTAAGTAAATTGATGGTCTATAAAAAGGCTTTTCGTTACCAAGGTGTCACACAAGACACATCTCTTCAGAACCTTATTGTTGTGAAACATATTCATGGAATCGGATACAGACGTATTTCCAAGCTTCTGAATCCTCCAGTAAGCACCACTGGGGCCATTATCCACAAGTGGAGGCAACATCACTCCGTCATCAACCGGTCACGCACAGGGGCTCCTCGCAAGATTTCTGACCAGGGAGTCAGAAGAGTAGCCCAAGAGCCAAGGACCACTCAGAAAGAGCTCCAGAAACACTTGGAGGCAGCAGGTACCATCGTCACAGAGAAAACAACAGGCAATGCACTCCACTGCTCATGCTCACCCCGCAAGACTCCATTACTATTTTTTTCTACTCCATTTCCAGATTTCTTGAGTTAATACTGATGTTAGTAGAAAATTTCATGTCAATAACCTCATTGGAAATACATTTACTGAAAAAAATGTTGACGCATTCAATACTTATTTCCCCCACTGTATACGCACTGCAACCTGAGAAATTATCAGCACAGCAAAAGACATGGAAAAAAACATTCAGTTTATCAGTTCTGGTGTGTGGCAGAGTTTAATAGTCCAACAGCTTCTGGAAAGAAGCTGTTTTTTAACCTGGTCATCCTAGTTCTGATGCTGCGCAACCTCCTTCCTGAGGGGAGAAGGACAAATAGTCTGTTGGCAGGGTGGGAGGAGTCCTTCATAATGCTGGAGACTCTACTCCTGTATCTGCTGATGTATGTGTCACTGATTACCTGGAGACTGCATCCAATAAGCTTCTCTGCCGATTTACCCACACACTGAAGGGCCTTCCTATCTGCAACAGAGCAGTTCCCATACCACACTGTAACACATGAGGTGAGTACAAGTACAAATGAAGTACTGTACATACTGTACTGAGAATGCCCCAATTCAGTACTGTCCTACAATGCTAGAATGGCATTGGATCAAATTTTATTTATTTTCTGATTCCCTACACAAACATGTTTTATATTTTATGGTATGAGCATGTGCTTTATTGACTGAGAAGAGACAGATCACGCTAGTGAACAAAGGACACAACTTGTCTTAAGGCCTGTCACCATGAATCTTGAATTGGCAACAGAAGCTTGCAAAGTTGTTCGAAGTTGTTTGCATATAATATCTGAGAACAGTGAAATCCAGTGACATTCTGAAGTGTTCATGGGGACGTTCAATTAAAATTTCCAAGAATTAATTTTATATTTCTTATGTGGCTTGAGTTGCCCCCCTCTCTCTTTCTCTCTCTCGCTCTCTCTGTCTTCCTATCTCTCTAACTCTCTCTAGGCCTCTCTCTTTAATAAAACAGGAATCTCCTTTCTCAGTTCTCTCTCTGAAATGGTCTGACATCATAGTTGGCAGACGAATGGTCTGTGGTTGTCATGTTAAATTAGCCAAGATGTCTGATGTGTACATGGAGAACAGGAAAGCCCTGTTCAGACTCAGTATTAACATTAGTCTTGGGTGATCTGCGAAGGAGAATCATTCACACCTGGTATTGTCGTTCCTTGTGTGCATCTTCAGTATTCAATTATGATCATATTTTGTCATAAAAAGTCTTGCCAAATCTGCCAAAAGCAACAGGTGACATTTCCCCAGCCAAAAATAAAGTCCAATACCAATACAAAGTGTATATTTGGTCATTGTTTTTTTTTAATTTATTTCTTAAATAAACCCGTTGAATGCTCAGATTGGTTGATGAAAGCTGTACACACACTGCCACTGGCAGGGTGCATCTGTGCAGTTTTGCCTAGCTAATCATGACAAACACACAAACCCAAAATAGCTCTTAACCAATACAGAAGGTAGTAAAACCTGAAATAAAAAGTGACTTGCAGACACCAATTTAAGTACTGCTTATCAGGAGCATCAGTTTTTATGAATAAAAAGCTCTAGTGAACTTACAAATTAAGAGTGGTTTCACTACTCTGATCGTAAATTTCTTTATTTACCAACAAGTTTACAGAAATACAGTGGTCTATTAAAAACAGTGTCTCTTGACATTCTTGTTTAGTTAAATAAAGTGAACCATCGTGAAGCTGTTATTTATTTACCTGGCTATTGCACTGTATACCTGTGTGTGGCTCAGTCACTTAACTAACATAATTTACTGCATTATTAAAATTAGGTTGCATCCATCCATCCATCCATCATCCATTTTCTGTAAATTTGTGACTGAAATTAGGTGACATATTTAATACACACACACACACACACACACATATTTTATATATATATATATATATATATATATATATATATATATATATATATATATATATAGCTTTTTGGTAAAATGTTAACAGAATGCACCTGGTTAATTATGGTTTTGTTCACGCTGGTCACTGTGGGTATTTGTTTGCTTATAGATGTGACAACTATTGGTTAATGCAAGTGCTGATTATTTGGCTCATCTGGTTTGTTTGTTTATTTATTTATTTATTTAAAATTCATTTATGCGCGTGTTCTGTAAATGTTACTTGTGGTGTATTAATGCTACACAGTTTGTACTGAATAATGTCAGCTAAGGAAACCATAATGTAAAGTATTACCAAGAGTATTTCTTCATTAACATCGTAATCCACAATAGTGAACTTCAAATCCATGGTTTAAGACTGAAATCCATGTAATGAATCAGCTTTTCTCACAGTCCAAACAGCTTTGCTCTCATTAGTGGTTTAGCTCAAGTAATACATTTGTTAATAATGTGCATTGTCTTATTTCTATAGACTTAGAGAATTGTTTCACATATTCAAAATCTATTGACATAATGTAGAGCAATTGAAAAAAATCCCATAAACGGTAAGTGAAATCCGAATAAAAGACCATTTCTATTTTACACAAATTTATCAAGTAAAATGAAGTGGTACGGTTATCAGCTGCGTTCAGGTTCAGCTCTATTTTCACTCCATAAAATAGACATTGCAGGTGGGTTAAGTGTGAGAAGCCCATCCTGAATAAGCTACAGAGTGCTTTGCTATAGCAGTTCGCTGTATGAGATTGTGGGCCTGTACCACATCAAAGTGAATCAGCTTGAATCCCCATACTACATGTAGGCAGCAGTTCAGAAGTCAGTTCAGAGGTGAGACACCACTACATGTTAAACGCAGCCCCCCTGCCCCATCATCCCCCTCCATGAAATGCTTCTTCCTTTTTTACCATATCCAGATGCCCCAGCTGGGGCAGAAGTTTAAGCACATCTCCTTCTCTTGGTCTCTAATGCTCGACCCCTCCCCACCCCTCAGCCTCTGCTCCACCCTATGCACATCTGTTCTGCGTTAGTGTGGTTGCTTGCTCAGGAAAACCCAGTTGCTTCAGGATTTGCTGTGGTCAAGGTGGAAGTGGAGGAGGAGAAGTGGATCATGGGAGGTCTGCTTGTCGCTTTAAAGGTATTTACTTGCCATATAATGTGGTGGGTGAGTATGCAAAACCACCATGGCACTACAAATATCCACTTTGTGTGTTTATTGTATAACTGTGTGTGGGTGCATGTTTGGAGGGGGTGTTCGGACAGTTTGGGGTTTCCAGAGCCCTTACATATTTTGACGGCATTCTGTTGAATCATTTATTAATTTAAGGCCTAATTAAATTTGGGCTTTGTTCAGTACCTACTCTGTTTATGTTTGTGGTTTAATTTAGAGGTACTCAATGAATGTTCAATTTAGTTCAACAAAGAGGCTGTTGTAGTATGAATCAGACTCTTTCCTTTCTTCATTCCAGTTTTTTCCGGAGGAAAAACTGGAGAGATTAGATGGTGTGGCTGGAAATTGGAGAGCAGTTTGAGCAGTTCCTTTCATTGTGATCGGATTCCAGACAGTTCGTTTGATTCTTTTCTCATATACTATTAAAAAGTTTTTAAAAGACTGTTAAAACTCTTCTTAACCAATTTGTTGGGGGGAAAAAAAAAGTTTTACCTCATCAGAAATAAATGGGTATTTTTTATTTATTTATATATTATGGGGATTGTACATATTTCATTATTGTTTATCATTCATATTACCCATTCAAACAAACCCCAAACACAGAGAACATCCACACTGACTGGAAGTAGCTTTAATATGTTATATTTCACCATGCTAAAAAAAAAAAAAAAAAGCAAATACACAGAACCCAATATATATTTTTAAAAAATCCCTTTTGGTGCTTGGTTTCATGTGTCAGCTGCAATTGGTGTGGGGGTCATCAGAGGGTTCAGACCAGACAGGCCTGAGGAATGGGCCGATTCATAGCACTGTTTGGTTATGGAGACATTTCCTGTTCTGGTAAGATGGTATAGACCCAAGTGACCACAGGACAATGCAAGCGTTCTAAAATAGCTTTACTAAATTATAGGTTCAGACTAGACCAGTAGAGAAGAAAGCCTGAGTTCAGTCTTCAGTAATTGTGTGTCTTTGAACACTAGTTATTTCATCTGATTTTAGTTTGGCACAATCCTGTTTGCGAGGGGCCTGAGAACGCCAGACATGCTTTCCTACTCAAGAAACCACAGTCTGACTTTTTAATATTCATGGTTTTAGCATGATATTATAGCTGCATGGTTTATCAGAATATCATGGTATTGTGAAGTACAATGATTGGTGAATACTACCTCTGTGTCCCTCGTTTAAAGTTCTGTGTGAGTGAAGGAGACTATGGTGTATAGTATCTACATATGGATTGGATTCCAAAGCCTATCTGCCTTCCAAATATCTTCAACTCCTACCTAGTCTACAGCCACAAACCTATTCTCACTTTCACATTAATCTCTACTCTCAGTGTTGGTCTATTGGAGCTCATTACTTTAGCAAATGGAAGCAGAGATATGCCATTATATTGCATCATACCCTTTCATGGTCCTTTATTATGGCTGCAGGATGTGAAGTAATCCAACTCCCACCTGGATGTGAATCAGAAACCCAAAGCATTGAACCACCTACCAGAATTCTACTCAGATGATGTTTGGAACAGATTAACATCTTGGCCATATCGTTGAATATCCTGTCATATATCTTAACAAATCATAAATACAGAGATGTCAATTTAACACAGATGTGAGTACTGATTTCAGTTCAACACCATTTGCTCTGAGTCTAACTGACACTACATCATGGTGTCTTTTGTGATTCAAGACATCCCAGTGTACCTACTGTACTCTAATCAATATGTCGTGTGACCATCCTTTTTCATTTAAAATTGCACCAGTACTCTCTGGTACACTGTTGTGCTGTAATACTTTGTAAAGAAATTGGCCGGTAGGCTGGTCTAACCATGTTGGAGCTTACCATTGTCTACTGAATACTTTAGTTTTCTCACTTGCTTCTGTCTCTTCAGGTCCAAAACAGCCTTTATGATGTTGATATTTATTTACACAAGGTAAATGTGGTTGGTTACAACTAACTAGATATTTGGACTGAAAAGCAAAATGTGTCATAGCTATGACTTAAGACTTTTGAGAAACAATTAAGTAAATATCTCTATACGCTGTAATATACACTGTAGACTTTGCCATGAACCCAAAGTTTATCCCACGTTTATTGCTTATTTTCATTACTTTTTCATGGAAATTTCTGCTTGGTGCTTGTTTAAATCTAAATCTTGCTCAGGCCAGCCAGTGGTTATATTATTCTTTTTGGTTTATGTATACTGGCATTGAAATCCGTACAGGCTTCACATGTTATGGTATTGTATCACACCCACACACACACACACACACACACACACACACACACAATAGCTGGCGACAGAACGGATGCTACTTCAGTGTTCCACAAGGTATGAGTTTCCTAAAGTTTGTTTATTTTAATTCAAGTAGCACTGGGAGATGTATGAGGTGAGGAAACAGACCTCCCCAGTGGTTAGATTTACACCAGTAAGATAAGCATCCGATAAGTAATATGAAGGCAATTGGATTTATCAAAGATTTACAGTGGTTGAGGTTCCATGACCCTGATTGTCCACCCTACAGATGTGCAAATGTTGTGGTGTCTCTGAAAACATATCTAGTGAACACCAAAAACATGCTCATCCCAACCCTGAACTAACTCCCTTTGTGATTCTCCCTTTGAATACTCAGGTGGGCTATGGATTGAGCTTTGCCCACTAGATACAAACAACACACTTTCTGAGGAACATCTTACACAGATTTAGTTATATGTGCAACATCTGTGTCAATATTATGAAATCCATCAGCCTTTGTTCTTTGTAGAGCTCTCCATCTGTGAACAGTCAGCCATGAAAACACTCAGGTATGTGGGGTTTTGGAGATTGTGTGGTTTTCTTTGTGTGCGCGCGTGTATGTTGATAGCAGGAACCACAGATCAAATAATCATTTCATTTGATCCTTTCAATAATTCCTTTCAAAAGACACAGACCGATTAGGCTTATTCACTTATTCTAATTCTTTGTGCTTGAATGATTATGTGTTTCTGGTAAGGGGCGTTTCAGATTCTGTGCAATGCAATCTCTGAAAATCAGAACATTTTTGTCCAGGATCCTTGACACCCCCTTTATCTAAGGACTCTGTCAGGAGATACATTTGGCAGGTGTGCATGGGAGTGGAGATCTGGAGACTTTAGTTTATGCGAATGGCAACAGAGCTCAGGTCTGGTGCTAAAAGTTGGTGAAAGTGTTATACAGACTTGGTGAAACTATTCTGATATATCACACTGGCAGGCCTATTTCATGTACTGTATTTGATAGCCAATTTGAAACTATTACAGCTACTGTTTGGCCAATAGTCTGATGCTAAATGCACTCAAAGGGCAGTGTAGATTAAATTTGTTAATCAGATCCTCAAATCAGTAGTGAGATATGGGTGGCCAGAAGATGCTAGTGCTCATTTTGGTAACAGTATCTTTCCCAGATTATAATCATAAAACATTTTGAGATCATTTTGATGCCGACAAACGTGACAAACCAGAAATATCCTGCCATTTGTCACTGAGCTCTCAGAAATAAAGGTACCAAACTCTATTTTTCCGTGTTGCTGTGGTGGTACCATCCAGGGAACATCGTTTGCACCTGTAGTATGTATCTTTATTCCTTTAAGATACCTTAAGAACCATTGATGTGCCTTTAAAGCTTTACTCAAAAAACGAAAGCTAATAAAAGGTACACCACATGCTCCTTCCTTGGAGAAAGATACATACTAAAGATATATACTTGATGGTACAATCACAATAAAACAGGGCCACACTACCTTTATTCTCATCAAAAGCTTTCCATTCCAATGAATGGTGGTGACGATGACGATGACGATGACGACGATGATGACAACAATGATGATGATGATGATGATCGGCAATAAACTGTACATTCCCTTGTCATTGATGTGGTACCCTCTAGGTGTTTTTTTTTTTTTTTTTAAACAAAAACAAAAACATATACAGTAGTATAGAAAGTGTACATTTAAAGCTTTACTCACAAAATTAATTGTCTATTTATGTACCTTGAATATTTTAAAGCACACTATATCCACGTTTCCAGGTGAAAGATATATGTTAAAGGTACACAGTGTGTACTATTTTTTTTTTTTCAGAGAGAGAGAGAGATAGAGAGAGAGAGAGAGCGTGTGTGTGTGGCAGTAGTAATGGTGTGTTAGTGTTTCCGTTCTATCTCTAGGTTAAAGTTTCTCTGCTACTTTGGAAAGAACAAATTTCACCACATTTGGAACGCTGAGGGAGAGGGTGTACTCCTCTAACCACCAAACCCCCCCCCCTCCCCTCTCTCTCTCTCTCTCTCTCTCTCTCTGAGTGTGTGTGTGTGTGTGTGTGTGTGTGTGTGTGTGTGTATCTGTCTCAGGACTACAGCAGTCCAGCTGAGCAGTAGAACCTGCAGGCTCGTTACTGAACTGCACAGCCCAATCTCAGGTAGGTGAGCCGTTACGCTACGTGAACTCTTCTGTGCGCTCCCGTCCTGGCTGTGTGTCTGAGTTCAGCTCCGGGAGACGGGAATATATTTCTGCTCCCGTCCTGGCTGTGTGTCTGATTTCCGCTCCTGGAGACTGGGGTATATTTGTGCGCTGAGAGAGGACGGTGTAACCTCTGAGTCGTGATGGAGGCGTTAGTGAAGGAAGGGTTGCGCTCTCAGCTTTCTCACACCGCTGCTGCTGAATAATAACAGACCTTCTGCTTGTTGGGGGTTACTGAATCAGCTAGTAAACGTATTTGTTTTGTTGTTTTCATTCTAAAATAGCGTGGTTATTAGTGAGAATTACACAACTTTGTAACTAACACTGGTAATATTGTAGCTGTTGTGGATGTTCAGGGCACGCGGACGATGAGGACTCTGAGGTAAAAACCGGCGGTTCTCTCTCTCTCTCTCTGTCTCTCTCTCTCTCTCTCTCTCTCTCAGGAAATTATCACCGTTTTTCATTAAATTAAGTAAGCAACAAAGATTACGTCTTGTTTACATGAAGTTGTTTGCTAAAAAGAGTCGATAGTATCTGAGCTACAGGCGCCAGAAACCGAGTTTGTGGGAGTTGGTCGCGTTTGGTCAAACAGCAGCTGTGGAACATTTTAGCTCAATGTCCCGGATAAACAGTTGTGAGTGTTGTGTGTTGACACCAACTCCTTACTTCAAAAGGGAAAGTGTGTGTGTTGACAGCGATGGAGACGGTGTGTGTGTGTGTGTGTGAGAGAGAGAGAGAGAGAGAGAGAGAGTGTGAAACTCGGCGGGATGCGCCTCTCTCCTTTTCAGTCTCTTATTGGGAAAGTGTGAGGTCACCAACAAACCCTTATTCTCAATATGTCCTCCTGCCATAGTGGAAATAAGCGTTCAGAAGGGTTTCACTCATCCACCATCGACCTTTCAACTTTCCAAGGCTCTATGGAGAAGGAACTGGGGTTAAGTGTGCTCTCTGTGGCTCTAGAGACCAGTGCCATATGTCTAGAACTACAGGGATGATACTTAATGGAAATGGAAAGCTCCTCCTCACATTTCCAAAAAAAAAAAAAAATCTTTAAACTCTCATAAGATGACGTTCTCATTTCCAGATCATTGTACAATTTGTACGAACCCCTTAAACATAGCCTACAGGACGCTTTTGTGAGACCAGATTTACGTGTATGACTTGGTAAGCGCTCGGATTTTTCTGTTGATTTCACTACAGTCACTGAATGCTTTACAACTAAACAATAAATCCGATACCGTAAATGTTTACCACGTTCATCCTAAACCCCAGTGAATTATTTATCCTTGCATGCAGTGAATCCCAAATGCTTTTGAAAGGGTCCCAGCAGTGTAAAGCGAGGAATCAGCCTAGTATGTATATTCATGTTTTTTTACAAATTTGCCCGAATTCACACAAGCCATCTGGTGTCAAAGTTGTCTCAGGTTAGGATGGTCTGGTGATAAGGAAGTGTGCAGACGTCGACTAGAGGTCAAGAGGATTGCATGGCAGGTAAAGGCCAAGATGCTTTAAAAGGTCAAATTTGCTCCAGTTCAACAGAATTTATAGGGAATCATAGTTTACCCCCTGAAGTCTCAGTGACAATGACTCTGAGTCATCTCTCAGCTGTGAGTAGAAATGTATCATAGGTGTAACACTGAGCACGTAGAGTAGAGCCGGACGATATGGACAAGTATATCGCGATATATCTTGCAACATATTAAAACAACTGGAGAATCTGTGATGTGTTTAGGATGAATTAACTGTATTGTTTGGATAACAACTAGAATGATTGATGATTAAGTGCCATAATTTTGCACAGTAAACTTATATGGAAACTTATCTGACACTGTGGTTAAGCGGGTTCATTTGCATATAGCATGCTTTGTCAAAATGATTAATGCAGAGGACAGCATTGCAATATTGTGAAGCCCTACTATAGATATAGTCTGTAGGAGTGGAAGCGAGCATGCTTTACAAAGCCAGAAAGTCATTTAACTTGTGGGATATGAGGCCTACGTGGCAAGCAGAGTAGGGGTTGTTTCCGAGCAGGAGCACATTTCTATACTTAGTCACCTAATATGATTGCACTGTGAATAATACACACACACACAAATACACAAATATTTATCATGTGGCCTTTTTACTTTAATAGTCATAAGATGTTGATATAGAAGCACAGTGTGCTACATGTTGACAGTCATTATTTTATATATATATATATATATATATATATATATATATATATATATATATATATATATATATATATTTTTAATACTGCCTGTCAGTTTGTAATTGCACTTTTCTTAGATGTCTTGTTTACATGCTTCTTGTCATCTGTCATCAATTTATGCTAAAGGATTGCTGTGTGTATAGAAGGCATCTGCAAACAGAGTTAAAATCAATACCACTTTCATCTAATGTCCTGCAGCAGCGAACGTCCTTCCTCTTTATTAAAGATCAATGGATCGAGCGCTTGTGTCTTCCTGCATTACTGATAAAAGACATGCATTCCTCATTCCGAATGAGTTTCATGTTTGTACTCGATGTCATCCCTTGCCTTCCAAGTGTCTGCTAAATGTCATTATCTAATTCTGTTGAAGTTGAGTCATTGTATGAATGTCACAAGGACTTAATTCATTGAGCTTCTCCAGATTGAGGGGGAGGTATACATTTAGAGAAGAGTTTCTGCCTGAGGACTGCAAATAAATAAATGAAATTTGGTTATTGTTAATTTACAGCAGGGCTATGACATATATTAAGGCACAGTTGATAAGATTTAAGCATTTCTGGACCCATAGTAACAAAATAATTTTAAGGACTCTTTAGAAAACTTGAGCTGTGATTTGCTTAGTGTTATGCAGTGGATTTAGCACATTTCATTGTTTCTGTTTTCTGTGTTATTTTTATGGCCCAGAAATAAGCTCCACGACTCTGCTTATTTTTCATAAAAGGCAGCCTATGAGGTATAGTCCCCTCAAAGTATTAGAATGGCAATGCCAATCCTGTTGTTTGTGTTATACATTGAAAACTTTTGAGTTTGAGAACATGGCACCTTTTGTTTGAACCCACCAATTTTTCAAGTCATCAACAATATTGATTGTCCATCCATACATCCATTTTCTACACCGCTTATCCTACAGGTTCGTGGGGAACCTGTCAAGCATGGTGGAGGTAGTGTCATGGCTTGGGCTTGCATGGCTGCTTCTGGAACTGGTTCACTAATCTTTATTGATGACGTAACGCATGATGGTAGCAACAGAATTTTACAGGAAGTTTACAGGAACATTTTGTCTGATTTTATAATTATCATTATCATTATCATCATGCAGCAAGACAATGACCCAAAACACACTGCCAACACAACAAAGGGCTTCATCGGGGGGAAAAGTGGAAGGTTTTAGACTGGCCAAGTCAATCACCAGACCTTAACCCAATTGTGCATGCATTTCACCTCCTGAAGAGGAGACTGAAGGGAGAAACCCGACCAAACAAACAACGTAAAGAAGCTGTGGTACAAGCCTGGAAAAGCATCACAAAAGAAGAATGTAACAATTTGATGATGTCAGTGGTTCACCGGCTTGTTGCAGTTATTGCAAACAAAAATATGCAACCAAATATTAAGTGTTGTTTACTTTGATTTACTTTAAGACTATCTGTTCCTATACTTCTGCTCACCAAAAAATTGGGTGTTTTGCCACCAAAGGTGCCATGTTCTAAGTTGTTTAACACGTGTAGATGTAAATTGTCTCATATACATCTTTTGATCTGAAACCCAAATGTGTTCAGTGTATAGCAAAATCAACAGAACTGGCTTGCTGTTCCTACACGTTCAGAGGTGACTGTACACATAGTTTTGACAGAAAGGGTGTTGTCAGTTGTTGTCGGTTGGGCTGAAGGGGAAATGTCATTGCAATTGTGATTGATCTCACTGGTGGCAGTTGGCTGAAAAATTACATACTGCTCCTTTAATTTCCGTAATTATACAGACCATATCTAAGGCCATATCTAGGTATGTATCATAGCTTACATGACCCTGTCTGATTGAGGATCAAAACTCCTAGGAATTCATTATAATAATATAAATGAAATTATATAAAATAATGTAAAAAAAAAAATCCTGGACTTCTTCCATAGACTATTTCACAGTCCCTGGGGTCCCTGAACCTGAATTTGAGAAACACTGATGTAAACAAGCCAATAATATGTTTCTATAGATTATTACAAAGCTTCATTTTGTGTAATATTGACTCTGGAACAGGAAAGCCTGTCCAGTCTGAGCCAACATAGCTCAGTTCCCATTTTACTGCTGACTTAACAGTACAGTCCCAAGAGCTTTTGTGCTGTTAGCTGACCAGTTCTCACCCTTCAGTTCAGCTAGTCACGAAAACAAGCACAGATAGTGGCAGTATTGTGTGAGAGACACCGTACTCCCTCAGGGAGGCTCTGAGAGAAGGGAACAGCAGGGGGGGGAAGCAGTAGGAGAAGCTGGAGTACGTCTGTGTTTGTGTGTGTGCCAAAGAGCTGGGTAATTGACTTGCAGTGTGTCTGTTTATGCGTATGCCCTAAGCACACTTTGCTCATTGTTATCACTGCTCTGAGTGTGGAGTGTGAGCACAGTGCCCTCTAAGTGAGAGTGTGTTCTTAGCTGTAGCTGTATCGGAAATGGCTGGGCAAACACCAGCGAAGCCACTGCAAAGATATTCCATGACTCATTGTTTTTAAAGTCCTTTCCCACTAGTGCAGCAGATCTCTACAGAATCAGAAGGGCTGTCTACATTTATTCACAGCCTTGGTAAATAACTTATTGTACTTATGTAACGATAAGTAACTTATTGTGCTTATGTAATGTGGAGGGAAGATAGCAAGATAACGCCAGTATAGCCCAGGTTTTGTGTTTCATTTATCTGTATCCATGAAGTATAACAGCAGAATGAAATGTGTACAGAACGCGTTAACTATGTTGACGAGTTTTCCTTAAATCAGTCAGAATATTACAGTAATTTCATTTTGGAGAAATGATTTATGCTGTATTGGCACCCTGTCCAGGGTGTACCCCGCCTTGTGCACGATCCTCCCTGGGATAGGCTCCAGGTTCCCCGTGACCCTGAAGGAAGGATAAGTGGTATAGAAGATGGATGGATGGATGGATGGATTTATGCTGTGATGTGGAAGTTGGACAGCATGGAAATGACAAAGTAAATTTTAGCAGCAGTACAGTCGTGTAGTGTTCTTGGAATTCCAATCAGATGTGACCACGGCTGAATTCTGGCCAAGAGACAAGAAATAAAATGATGATAAAGTGAGTTTAACATATTTTGACACCTCTCACCCACTGAAGTGGGTTTTTGTTTGTTTGTTTGTTTGTTTTTTACTTTTTATTCTTGCACAGGATATCTTCCTGCAAAGATCACAGCAGGTAAGGAGCCAGTTTCACAAGCACAGTCAGACCGCCTAAAGATGTCTGAAACCTTGCTAGTGAAGCGGGATTTCCTCACACAGCGAACGTCAGGCTTTGATGAAGTTGTCGGATAGCCAGGTGCCTTATAGTGCAGTAGACATCAACCTAATCAATTCAGTTTGCAGCGGATGTGAAGGTCTTTAAATGCACATGTCGCATTTCCTTTTCCATGTTTGAAGCTATCCATGTGTTAAAATGTTATAACTTGTGATTAAGGTACATGGAAAAGAGAAACATATTTCAGCTCAGGAAAACGTCAAGTTTTTCTAGGCCACCACACCAAAAATAAACTGCTCGTTAGAACAGAAAGAGAACAAGAAGTACACTGGCAGTGCAATTTTCTCCCAATAAAAAAGGAATAAATGTGCAATTTTGGATTGGGTTGTCTGGGTTTTTCTCAAGAAATTTCTATTTGAGCTATTACAATTAAAATCCCAGATTGATGGGATTGGAGCTGGAGTAAAAAAAAATTCTATGACTGGATTGATACTCCTAGATAATGAGGCATTAGGAGGAAAGTTTTATCAAACTTTATGGGACTATCAAAACATACACAGTAAGAGTGAGGTGTTTGCAGTTCTGTTTGCAGAATTTGCAGAAACAGCCATTTTCTGTCCGATGTAATTTTCAGTGAAAAAAAACAAAAACGCTTTGTACTATTTTTAAAAGACTTCTGGTTGTGATAGCATGCAAAGTGCAACCATATGTAGATTAGTATAAAGTTGGATTATTAATCGCAATTAAAAGTGATGAAAGGTGAATGCCTGCTTTTGTTGCCTAATGATTTGACAGACTCATATACTAGAGGCTTTAAAGCCATATGGAAGACACATGGATCGTAACGCTCACTTTCTCCTGTGTAATTTCTACTCGTCAGATTAATTACAATGACGTAATTGTGGTCAGTGCTGGAAAACCCCCGATATGCTATTGCGATTGTGTTGGATCTTTACGTTGAGTAGAAGTCTGTGTCAGAGATTGATTTCTTGCATGATGTTCCTCAGATTCATCATTAAAAGGAAAAGGATAAGAGATAATATGATTTATTGATATCTTGATCAGTTTCTTTAAAACTGGTGTTTTATTTTACGGCCACGGCTGTGTTCGGTCAAAATGCTCAGTCTTTCTACGACGCACGTATTTAGCAGCAAGGCGTTTGTCTCCTAAACATTCATTATCATAGATCTTCTGTTTGCCCGTTCTTTGATCTGAGCACTTTGAGCTGATAGACTTTGTCACTGATGTCTTGTGCTAGTCCAAACCCCTTGATGCACGCTAATTATGTACAGACATGCTGAGCAGGTCAGAAACAGCTCAGCACCAAGAAGCAAGCCGCAGTATAGGCCAAGCCATAAGTCAAGCTCAGTACTTTGATTTTTATAGGCACCAGTGCTGCTTACTTCAAGATATATTGACCTGCGAGGCCTGAATTCCACGTCTTTGCCAACGCTTTCCCGTCTTCCAAGCTAGTACTTCTCTCTAAATATCACCCTATGTTTTTGTTGGATAAGATTATTTAACTATGTTCTGTTTTGCTTCCCTCAGTATACACAAGTTGTGTGTGTGTGTGTGTGTGTGTTCGCGTGTTAAATGAGAGATGTCTCAAATGACCATGAAATATCAGCCATTATTGATAGTTAATTGCAGACTCAGATACAGATAAATGTGTTGAGTAGATCTCTGCTGGCTTTAGGTTACAGCATACCTGCTGACTCTGCAGCTGAAATAAGTTTTGAATCAACATACTCCGCCTTTGTGGTTAGACTTTTCATGCTGCTTTTAACTGTGAACTACAACATATTAACAATACACGAACGTCCTAAACATTATCGTGAAACGACGGGATGGGAGGGTGTGTGATTTTGTGCAACAGAAACCCGGCACTGCGGTTTGTAGTGTTTTAGTTCCACAATGAAAAAAAGAAAAAAAAAGCATTATTTCCTGTTTTAACAATCGTATGATAAGTGTGCCAATGTAATCAGGAAGCATTTCTGCAGTGCCCGAGTCATCACCTTGCTTGTACGGCATTGTTGCAAAGCCCACTTTTCAGTAAAGGAAAACATTAGTAACCATGGACGAGTCCTAAACAAGCCAGGAGTAGCGGCTTGCTTCAGCGTTCGCCCTGAGTGCATAGATTAGAGCATCTTTGTGCATAAAGAAAGCCGAGGACAATTTGGCTGGCATTATCACACCGTGGCCGAGATGTCTGACTCTCCTAACATTAGACGTAGAAGGTTGGAAATGCGCAGGATTTGGGTCTGAGGGTGGGCTGTTATCTTCTGACAAAAGGCCTCTTTAATCTTTGCCTTCAGGTCAGCTTTTAGAAACCACCAAAAAAAAAAGAAGCTGTTTTTTCAGTCAGCTCTGAAAGCAACCGATGGTTTGAGAGTTACAGTGAAAGCACATTCTTGACTTTTTACTTCAGGTTTTGATTTATATAGCCAAAGGTCATTCAAGGTCAAGCGACATCAAAATGCTGTCTAAAAATCAACAGTTAATAATATTATTATAGTACTACATTTAGTGTTCATTTAGTATTCATTTAGTAAAATAAAAGTAAAATAAATTAGTCATAAAAGTAAAAGTTATTTTTTTCCTGTGGCACGTTGTCAGATATGGGCACAGTCCTTTTTTAAAGCAATTCTACACAATGAAATCGTAAAATCATATTAGAAAAAGTAATAAAACAGTAATTTGATACTTTCTTGCAAATATGGAAAATAATAGTTAATGTTTAATGATTTGTAGGAAACATTCTATAAAATATGTATATTATTTAATAAAATATATTAACTGATGTATGTATAATGCAGTTATTAAGCGATGTAGTACCTCTAGGCTCTGTGGAGCAACAGTACATGAAAGAAATGGAAGAGATGACACTCCTTATAAGTCTTACACATAAGTCAGGGAATTCTTAACTTTTGTGAAGGAATCTTTCATTCAGATACTTTGAGTAAGAGCTGTATTCTGGTCAGGATGGTGGTGGATCTGGAAGGTTTCAGGAACATTGGGAGGCAAGAACACACCCTGGATGGGATGCCAGTTCATCACAAGGCAGCATGGCACACACATACCCACAGATAGTCACACATAGGGATGTTGTAGAGTAGCCAGTTGGTGTGTTTTTGGGAGGTTGGAGGACACCGGAGAACCTGGTGTAGGAAAGACACAGTCACAGTGAGAACATGTGAATCAAGACGCTGACCCTGGAAGCTGTAAGGCCATCCTGTAATCTAGAGCTGCAACAACTAATCGATAATAATCGATTATGAAAATCGTTGTCAACGAATCTTATTATCAATTAGTTGGTCTGCGCGCGACATAAGGCACATTTACTCACTATGTTACTTTTGTTCCGAAACGCATCGGAGAGTAAATACTAAAGTTGTGTCCCAAATGATCTACTGTACACTTACACTATGCACTGCCTACTCTATCGTTTAGTGCAGTGGTTCCGCGGACCCCTAGTGGTCAGTGGTGTAATTGCAGGGGGTCCGTAGGAAACTTTTAAAAGTGTTTAAATAATATTATATATTTTTTTGTTAAATGTATCAAAATATATTCAAATGAGATGTTTTAAAATTAATCAATTTGGTTATTCACGTGCATTCACAAATATCACATTAGCTGAGCTGACGATTGTTCATTGATGGATTTATTTTAAATTTATTTACAAATGAAATGATCATTTTCAAAAACCTATAAGTGGTAGAGAAGTTCAAGTGTCACATTGATGGATAAAATAAACAAAAGATAATTCAGAGAGTCAAATTAAATGTCACACCAACAATAATATGTAATTGAATCTGGTATTTGTACCAATCTCTGGAGAATGACAGGTTCTACCAATCAACCAGGGATTACTAGGACTTTATTAGTTATATTAGTTTATATTATATTAGTATTTATGTATTACATTTTATAGATGCAAAAAAAGCACGGAATTAATCTACAGTCCTAAATGAATAATATATATTCTGGTGTGTCGGTGTGTATTCAGTCTTATATAATTGGACAAACATTTGTGTAAAGTTTCAGTCTTAATTTTATATTTGTAACACTCAGTTTGTGGATTTTATTTTAAATAAACGAAAATATGGTACTGAAAGTTTGACCCCCCCCCCCCCCCACCTCTAACCCTAATCCCTTACCGTACCCGATTAATTGATTAATCCATTGGGATCAGCCAACTAATCATTCATTGCAGCCCTACTGTAATCAAATCTTGTTCTCTAATTTTATTTTTAAGCCTGAAATGTGTACAGACTGAGAAATATTCTGGAAGGCAGAGAACAGGAAAAAATACAAATGATAAATCTCTGGAGAAAGTTCCCCAGATGTTGAAGTTTAACACGTAGGTCGCTCTGTTGTTGTCGTTGCCTCTGTCCTCAGGGGTCCAGCCCCGGCCACTGATTCTCAACATGCTACACTTCTCTGTAGCTCTCGTATCCTCAGGAAGAAGAGGTTGACCTATCTGATATCATGAAGGAAACAATGAAGTCAGCGTGGTCCGAACTGTGTGTGTTGCTGTGCATCTTAAAGTACAGTGTCAGGGCCTGGTTGGAACAGAACCTGTAGAACAATGATTAGGTGTGGCTAAAATGGAAATTTTCTGAAGGACAGAACAGACATGTTATTGTTCTCGTTTTGGTTATGACTCGTTTGTTCATTGGAGATAGTTCAGGTCCAAGAATTGATAATAGTTGTATATTTGCAGAGCAGGAACTGTTCTTATCTTTTAATTTCATTTTGAACAGAAGGCATTTCCTTTGTAATAGTGCACCCTTTTTTGCTACAGATCCTGGACTTGGACACTCAAGGAATTTTTGCAACATTTTGTTTTTAAAATGAACTTGTGAATTGTGGCAAATGTGTGCGACCTTCACTTGAAACATTTTAAACTGATTTGCTCTTACTTTCCGAACATCATCGTTTGTGTCCTGCACCACTTTTTCCTCCATCCTCCCGTTTGTTTTTCAGTAATGGACTCCACAAATCTCACTAAGGCTATGAATAAAGAGTTGACACCAAACTGTCAGGACGGCAGCTCTGGGCTCTCTGCAACGCCTGATGGGAAGGCGGGTGTGAGGAAGAGACCAGATGCCCTCCAAAAGCTCAGACCTAAAAATGTGTGATTTATTTATGAGTGAGCACAATGCTTTGTAACCACAGCCATGCCTGTAGTCTGCAGAGGAGTGAAGCCAAAGTCTTAGCTTCATTGTAGATAATTTGTTCTAATAAAGAAAAGAAAATTAACTAAAACAGAGAGGGCTCATTAGTGGTGCTTAGCAAATCAAGTTCTTGCAAACTTAAATGTACACTTCTGCCTGAGAGATGGCTTTGATGATTTTTGTAGAATCAGCCTGCTAGATTTGCTTAGGATTGTGCAGTGTACTGTAAAATTTATATAACCCTACATCTGTTTCTTTGAAATGTATTTATTCTTTCTCAATGTAGAGTTTATGCACTGTAGACTCATGACATCATCGGTCTGCATGTGGTTTTCCTTATTTTGAGCATGCCTGATATGTTAGCTATAAAAGTAGGTCATAAATGATAATAAAAAAAAAGAATAATAATAAGTGTTATCATCCAAATCTACTAGATCTGCACTTTTTACCTGAAAGACAGAGTGAAAGGAGGTTTGTCACCATTAAAGCAGCAGACATGTTTTTAAAATCAACAGGCATTTTCTGAATTACTCAGCAGAACAACGGGCCTGCTTCATTCTCCGAGTGCAGTGGCAGCTGCAGCTTATTTTTGCAAAAAATAGAGCATATAAATGCTGTATCAAATAGCACGACCTTTACAGTTCCAGTTCACTGGAATTTAAATTATGTTTGCTTTTGGTTTATGCTGTGTGTGTGTGTGTGTGTATATGTGTATGTGTGTATGTGTGTGTGTGACTGTGTGTGTACATGTATGTGTGTATGTGTGTGTCTGTGTGTGTGTACGTGTAGGTGTGTATGTGTGTGTATGTGTGTGTGTGTGTGTATGTGTGTGTGTATATGTGTGTGTGGAAACCTTATAATAAAGGTTTCAGATGAAAGCTATCCTTGCTGTCTTTGAAGCCAGTTAACCCTAACCCAGTTAATCTGTAGTTTCATATCATTGAAATGTTCTTACTGCGTCATTTGAGTGTGAAGAAAACAAGTATTTCTGTTAAAAAACATTATTGTTTTAGAGTACACTTTCTTCATTTCTGGCCATACAATACACGCTGCATTCTCAGGAAATGTGCATCGTTTAAGTAGCTTGATTGAAAATGCTGGATACAGAGTAGAACTTGTGAGCACTCTGCATCCATCACACAAATTAGGAACATTTATATGTTCAACACCATCACTGTTTTGCATAGAGGATTTAACTTCACTTACGACACTACAGGAGGTTGGGTCACCAAGAGAAAGTCAAGAGTCAATCCTCCAAGACTAACAGGTTTAAGGTTCTTAAAGAAAGGTAATCGCGTTAGTGTTGGCTGTGCTCAGGGACTCCCATTTTACAGATTCACTGACACATGTGTGTCTGAAAGTGCAGATGTTCTCAGGTAGAATAAAGGACATAGAGGTTAAAGCGTTCCTTCTTTCATGAAGGATTTACATTAAAGCAGCAGATTATGAAGGTATAATGTTTCAGTTTAGACTGAAAGTGAACTTCTTGTGCAACGAAGGAGTGATGCCTAGATGCTTAACCATTAGTGATTAGTTCATGGTGCTTGTGACTCTCAACAGATTTTGAACTTGAAGTGGAAAATAATTGCATACTTCCCAGCCATCTTTAAACATTTTGTTTTTCATTGTCCACTTTTTTATTTATATCCAGCCATGTTGTCATTTCACTAATCAGACCAGAGATGGGAAGTGAAATTTCAAGAAAAAAAATTTAATTGAACACTCTTTTCTTTCAAGTCTTCATTCAACACATGCAACAAGCCGCAACAAAGGATCTGCTACACAAGCCGAGCAGGTTCATGTTTAAAACTACAGACTACCGTCATGTATTTCATACATTGATCAATTCTAATGCAGTATTTTGGTACTAGAGTATTTAGCTTTAACAGTTTTAGTACACTACACACTGGAATCCAATTTAGTACACTACACACCGGAATTTAGTACACTACATACCGGAATCCAATTTAGTACACTACACACCAGAATCCAATTTAGTACACTACACACCGGAATCCAATTTAGTACACTACACACCGGAATCCAATTTAGTACACTACACACTGGAATTTAGTACACTACACACCGGAATTTAGTGCACTACACACTGGAATCCAATTTAGTATACTACACACCAGAATCCAATTTAGTGCACTACACACTGGAATCCAATTTAGTACACTACACACCAGAATCCAATTTAGTACACTACACACCGGAATTTAGTACACTACACACCGGAATCCAATTTAGTACACTACACACCGGAATTTAATACACTACACACCGGAATCCAATTTAGTACACTACACACCGGAATCCAATTTAGTACACTACACACCGGAATCCAATTTAGTACACTACATACCGGAATCCAATTTAGTACACTACACTCCGGAATCCAATTTAGTACACTACACTCCGGAATCCAATTTAGTACACTACACACCGGAATCCAATTTAGTACACTACATACCGGAATCCAATTTAGTACACTACACACCGGAATCCAATTTAGTATACTACACACTGGAATTTAGTACACTACATACTGGAATCCAATTTAGTACACTACACACCGGAATCCAATTTAGTACACTACACACCGGAATTTAGTACACTACACACTGGAATTTAGTGCACTACACACTGGAATCCAATTTAGTACACTACACACCGGAATCCAATTTAGTACACTACACACCAGAATTTAGTACACTACACACTGGAATCCAATTTAGTACACTACACACTGGAATCCAATTTAGTACACTACACACCGGAATTTAGTACACTACACACCGGAATACAATTTAGTACACTACACACCGGAATTTAGTACACTACACACCGGAATACAATTTAGTACACTACACACCGGAATCCAATTTAGCACACTACACACCGGAATCCAATTTAGTACACTACACACCGGAATCCAATTTAGTACACTACACACCGGAATTTAGTACACTACACACTGGAATTTAGTACACTACACACCGGAATCCAATTTAGTACACTACACACCGGAATCCAATTTAGTACACTACACACCGGAATTTAGTACACAACACACTGGAATTTAGTGCACTACACACTGGAATCCAATTTAGTACACTACACACCGGAATCCAATTTAGTACACTACACACCGGAATCCAATTTAGTACACTACACACCGGAATCCAATTTAGTACACTACACTCCGGAATCCAATTTAGTACACTACACACCGGAATCCAATTTAGTATACTACACACCGGAATCCAATTTAGTACACTACACACCGGAATCCAATTTAGTACCCTACACACCGGAATTTAGTACACTACACACTGGAATTTAGTACACTACACACCGGAATCCAATTTAGTACACTACACACCGGAATTTAGTACAGTACACACCGGAATCCAATTTAGTACACTACACACTGGAATCCAATTTAGTACAGTACACACCGGAATCCAATTTAGTACACTACACACCGGAATCCAATTTAGTACACTACACACCGGAATCCAATTTAGTATACTACACACCGGAATCCAATTTAGTACACTACACACCGGAATCCAATTTAGTACCCTACACACCGGAATTTAGTACACTACACACTGGAATTTAGTACACTACACACCGGAATCCAATTTAGTACACTACACACCGGAATCCAATTTAGTACACTACACACCGGAATTTAGTACACTACACACTGGAATTTAGTACACTACACACCGGAATCCAATTTAGTACACTACACACCGGAATTTAGTACACAACACACTGGAATTTAGTGCACTACACACTGGAATCCAATTTAGTACACTACACACCGGAATCCAATTTAGTACACTACACACCGGAATCCAATTTAGTACACTACACACCGGAATCCAATTTAGTACACTACACTCCGGAATCCAATTTAGTACACTACACACCGGAATCCAATTTAGTATACTACACACCGGAATCCAATTTAGTACACTACACACCGGAATCCAATTTAGTACCCTACACACCGGAATTTAGTACACTACACACCGGAATCCAATTTAGTACACTACACACCGGAATTTAGTACAGTACACACCGGAATCCAATTTAGTACACTACACACTGGAATCCAATTTAGTACAGTACACACCGGAATCCAATTTAGTACACTACACACCGGAATCCAATTTAGTACACTACACACCGGAATTTAGTACACTACACACTGGAATTTAGTACACTACACACTGGAATCCAGTTTAGTACACTACACACCGGAATCCAATTTAGTACACTACACACCGGAATCCAATTTAGTACACTACACACCAGAATTTAGTACACTACACACTGGAATTTAGTACACTACACACCGGAATCCAATTTAGTACACTACACACCGGAATTTAGTACAGTACACACCGGAATCCAATTTAGTACACTACACACCGGAATCCAATTTAGTACACTACACACCGGAATCCAATTTAGTACATTACACACTGGAATTTAGTACACTACACACCGGAATCCAATTTAGTACACTACACACCGGAATCCAATTTAGTACACTACACACCGGAATCCAATTTAGTACACTACACACTGGAATTTAGTACACGACACACTGGAATTTAGTACACTACACACTGGAATCCAATTTAGTACACTACACACCGGAATCCAATTTAGTACACTACACTCTGGAATCCAATTTAGTACACTACACACCGGAATCCAATTTAGTATACTACACACCGGAATCCAATTTAGTACACTACACACCGGAATCCAATTTAGTACACTACACACTGGAATTTAGTACACTACACACCGGAATCCAATTTAGTACACTACACTCTGGAATCCAATTTAGTACACTACACACCGGAATTTAGTACACTACACACTGGAATTTAGTACACTACACACTGGAATCCAATTTAGTACACTACACACCGGAATCCAATTTAGTACACTACACACCGGAATCCAATTTAGTACACTACACACCGGAATTTAGTACACTACACACTAGAATTTAGTACACTACACACCGGAATCCAATTTAGTACAGTACACACCGGAATCCAATTTAGTACACTACACACCGGAATCCAATTTAGTACACTACACACCGGAATTTAGTACACTACACACTAGAATTTAGTACACTACACACCGGAATCCAATTTAGTATACTACACACCGGAATCCAATTTAGTACACTACACACTGGAATCCAATTTATTACACTACACACTGGAATCCAATTTAGTACACTACACACTGGAATCCAATTTAGTACACTACACACCGGAATCCAATTTAGTACACTACACACCGGAATCCAGGGTGTATTCCCACCTCGTCAAGTGTTCCCCGGATAGGATCTGGATTCACAGTGACTGACCAGAACAAAGCAGTTACTGAATACATGAATGAATAAACGAACAAGCAAATGAATAGTGTTGCATGCTTTTATAGAGGAAACATGGCAGCCACAAACATGTCACGAAAGTGGAATATTGAAAAAGAAGATCGACTTGTACAACTATGGCAGCAGTATGAGTGTCTTTATAATGTGTCATGCAAGAACTATCACAACCGGGCCGACAAGGAAAAGGCATGGAATCAAAACTCTAATATAATGTAACGTCTGCATGCATTTTAGCCAGTTTGCTACTAGAAATAACAATTAATTCCCAACTCACCTCCAGCTCACACCAAGATTTCACCCATATTCTTTTTCTACTTTTTTGTCATTTGCTGCAAAATATAACCCACACCAGGAGAGCCAGCTGACAACGTCGATTGTCCTCCATATTTGTTTTTCTTCTGAAGTCACGTTTGATAAAAGCGAATTTGTTACAAATAATATTGTTACAGATAATGTTACAAATCGGTTGAAACTGTCCTTATGTCTGTGGTCTCCCACAGTTTTAAAATTGGTTAAGATAAAAAAAAAAAATGTCTAGTGTGTCCCTGGCATTAATCATTCTTTGGTAGAATAACTTGTGTACATAGGGCTGTTGTCTTGCTGCATTTCCTCACATGAACTGCTTCCTTCAGGTCCTTCTTCAACATTTCTACAGGATTAAGGTCAGGACTTTGACTTGGCCATTCCAAAACATTAACTTTATTTTTCTTTAACCATTCTCTGGTTGAATGACTGGTGTTCTTAGGGTTGTTGTCCTGCTGCATGACCCACTTTCTCCTGAGATTCAGTTCATAGACAGATGTCCTGACATTTTCCTTTAGAAGTTGTTGGTATAATTCAGAATTCATTGTTCCATTAATGATGACAAGCTGTCCTGGCCCAGATGCAGCAAAACAGGCCCCAACCATGATACTACCACCACCATGTTTCACACATGGGAATGCAATGCAGTCTCACTTATGCTGGAATGTAGTGTTTTCCTTTCTCCAAACAAAACACTCATTGAAACAAAAAAATTCTATTTAGGTCTCATCTATCCACAAAACATTTTTCCATTAGCCTTCTGGTTTGCCCACGTGATCTCTGAACTGCACCCGAGCAGCAGTGTTCTTTTTTTAGAGCAGTGGCTTTCTCCTTGTAACCCTGCCATGCACACCATTGTTGTTCAGTGTACTCCTGATGCTGGACTCATGAACATTAACATTAGCCAATGTGAGAGAGGCCTTAAGTTGCTTGGAAGTAGCCCTGGGTTCCTTTGTGACCTTGTGGACTATTATACGTCTTGCACTTGGAGTGATCATTGTTGGTCGGCTACTCCTGGGGAGGGTAACAATGGTCATGAATTTCCTCCATTTGTACACAAGCTGTATGACTGTAGATTGGTGGAGTCCAAACTCTTTACAGATTTTTTTTTTTTTATCTCCACCTATTCCAGCCTGATGAACATCAACAACAGAAATCTCCTTTGTGCGTGCCATGGTGCACTTCCACAAACATGTTGTGAAGATCAGAATTTGATATATTCCTGTTCTTTAGGAATCACACCTGATTGTCATCCCATTGATTGAAATCACCTGACTCTAATTTCACCTTCAAATTAAACTGCTAATCCTAGAGGTTCACATACTTTTGCCACTCGCAGATATGTAATATTGGATCATTTTCTTCAATAAATAAACGACCTTTGAGTATAATATTTTTCTCTCATTTGTTTAATTGGCTTCACTTTATCTACTTTAAGGACTTGTGTGAAAATCTGATGATGTTTTAGGTCATATTTATGTAGATGTTATATAGAGAATTCTAAATCATTCACAAACACAAGCACCACTGTAGGTCTGTAGGTGTAGAAGTAACCATGACCAAACTAAATGGGAGAAATCTATGATTTATGAATGATTTGTTTGCTGTTTTTTTTTTTTGTATTTGTTTAGTTTGCTTGAAAGTTTATCTTGAAACACCTGAACTGGTGTGATTAGAGTTTAAGATGCAGATTCCATGTGTATGTGTATATGTATGTGTATGTGAATGTGTGTGTATGTGTGTGGGTATGGGGGGAAATAACCTTACTTTCCATAGGCATTCTCCTACTGTGGTGCAACATAGCACCAGTTTAGTCCGTCTGGCTAGCATGACAAATATGATATCATTTTGTCACTCTGCAAATACATTTGCAATTTTTTTTTTTTTTAGATTTAAGTGCATTTATACATATGCTGTGTTTATTCCATCTAAATTGATCCCTAGTGTGTTGGAACATTTTTTTTAAGAGCGCTTCTAAACTGATCTTTCAACCAGGCCCCTTCCCAACCCTTTCATCAGTGAGCTACATTTTTGGGTTTTGGTTAAGTATGTGCAGTGAACCCAAATTGGAGCAAATACAAAAAGTAAAGCAACAAGCATCAACGTTACTCAAAGCGCCCTTGTACACCAGTGAGTTAAAGCCGGTACAAACTGTATTCTCACAAGCGAGACTTCTAGTATTTACTAGAGTCTGGTACATTTTGTGAACTTTTTTCAATCCAGTGATTATATCTCATTCCAAAAAAAGGCAATTGTAGCACAGGGTTCAAAGTCGTCTATTCCTGTTGGAAATGGTGCGTGGAAGTGCGCTGCACACAGAAGTCATGGAGAGCCAGTCAGATTGCAAACTTCAAGAACCTACAGCTCGCGGCCAGAACAGATTCTGAGGCTGAGATGACAGAAAGATTGAGTTTGTGTCGTTATAGCTGATGATTTCCACCACAGGCAGACATAAATATGGATTCCCTTGAAGATTTGCTTAGTCAGTGAGCATGCAATGAGTATAAGTCTTAATTAGTATGACAGTGCTCCATTCATTCTCATTTCATCCAATATCCTCTGATGTTGCTGGCTTTGTTTTATTCCTGTTGATTATCTGTATAGTCAGCAGCGGGGTAACGTGGCAGCTATGATTTTTCCCTCTAATTGGGTCAGCATGCATGAGGCATGCTGCCTTCTACTTCAGTGGGCTGGATAGAGTATCATTGCTGTGCTGAAAGAAAAGCAGGGGGTGAGAGGGGAATGGGAATGGGTAATCGAACAGACAGGCAGGAAGACAGCCATTGAGAATTGCTTCTCTTGTTGTAAGGTAGGGCCTTTTTTGGAGTTTGACAGTCTCGCCTTCACAGTCTCGCAGTCTTCACATCAAAGGGTTTTTTTTTGGGGGGGGGGGATCATATTAATAAATCTCTCAGTCTCCCTCTCACACTTTTCCTCGTCCCATTTTATTTCTTTTCACAGTGATGGCCTCTCTGGTGCAGCTGTTCACAGACACGCCTCATCTGGAAAACGTTTAGAACTCTGACGACATCCGCACACACACTTTGGACACCACAACACACTCCGGCGTAACCATGTACAGCGTGGAGGACCTCCTTATCTCTCATGGATACAAAATCGGCAGCAACAACAATGTCCCTCCATCGCACTCGTCCTCGTCCCACGAACAGCGGCCACCGACGCACAGCAACAGTCGGTGTGAAATCACTGACAAGCGGGCGGGACATGGTGCAGTGAATGGCTACAAAGCGGACTGTGTTTATGGTGGTGGTGTGAAACAGACTTCATCTCAGGGTGGCCCCAGTGACACAGAGATCAGGGACAAGAACCAGAGGACAGAGGAGGACAATGCTAACCTAATAGATGGACACTCACCAGGAGGCACCTTGACCAGCGACAGCGGGTTAGTCGAAGTGTTTTATAGCCCTATACTTTTATCTTACGCACATGTACCTACATTTGCTGACTCAAGGACATGCACAATCTCTCCACATTTGATCACATTAGTCTTCATTTTCTTTCAGCTCAGGTTTAAGTTAGCTGGGGTTGATGAGGCATGTTATGTAATGGTGGCAGCTGTCAAGGACTTTTCCTCAGTTATAGGACAAGATACTAACAGTGCTCTCTCTTTTGTGCAATCTGTTTCCTTATTTCTCTCCATATATTCTTTATTACTTGGGATATATTTTAAAACGTACAAATAACTTTATAATGTTGGGTCTTCACCTTCATCAAATACTTCTTATGACTCTCATTTTCTCCCTGGCCAGCTCCTGCCCCCATCCTCTCTCTCTTTTTTTCTCAGTACCTCTTATTCTTTCCCTGATGCACACGTTTGGAAGATTTTTAAGTACAGTGGTCCATTTCCTGCCACATAGGACTGTTATTTTCTAAACAGAACTTTATTGGAACACCCCATTATCATTCCCCTTTTACGTGCTCGATGCAGATCCCATTGGTAAATTATAAATCCCACTAGGCTTCTGTCAAATGACGATTCAGTTCCTTTATATATTATGTAACATCAGCATCAATAAAATATTATGAATTCAAATGTGAGCATTGCTCTGCTACTAATTATAGCACAGCTGTTCCGTCAGTGCACTGCTAACATGAGTATTGGGAAAAAATGTATTCATGAAGCTTTTAATGTTTTTTTTTTTGGTGGGGAAAGGGGGGCAGCACAAGATAATTCAGTGTACAAAATCAGGTCATCGATAAGAGATTGCCTCACTCATTGAAAGATAGAAAGATAATATAAATGGCCATATAATAACGATAATTAAAATGAATTCACCTTTCATTAATAAAAATGCAGATCAAAATGCTTTATAAAGAAAAAAACTAGCATGAGCAAAAAATAGAGAAAATTAAAATGTAATAGAAATATTTTTTTTGTTTTTTGCTCTATTAATATCTTATACACTTGCGATAAAGGAACATATTTGAAACCTAACTCACAAAATTATTATTTTTTAAAACTTTTTTTGGTGGTGCAGATTCCATGATGCCCACAGAGAAGTGTACACTCATCCAAGGCCAGAGCATGATGTGTCTTACTGGCGGAGACGGGGTCAAGACTTCAACATGCTCCTGGACTATGCGGACATCAGGGAGCCACAGGGAAAACGATTAGGTGGTCAACATAAAGCAGAGGGTATGCAACGAAGGCCAGAGTCAGCATTAACCACTGAAGAGCATCGTCGTGAGAGACAACGCAGGGCAGACAGTGCACGTGCCAAAGAGCGTGAACTGGCCCTCTACCAGTGGAAACTGGCAGCAGAGAGGAAGTACCAGAGCCTGGGAACAGAAGAGTGGCGTCCAGCTGTAGGAATAGTTCGACATATGTCTGAAAGTGAAGGTGAAAGATGGGCACAGGAGCATCGGCGGCCTCGAACAGCAGAGGGTGCTGTTCCTCCAAGGACCAAAGCCAAATCCCAGTCCCTTCCTAGAATGGCCATACCCTCAGACAGCATGCAGTACTTAAGCATGCCATCCTCTGGCCAAGATCCCTGTGGAAGCTATCGAACAAATGGTCACCAGTCGCGGCTACCTCAAGGTCGCAATTTCAGTGAAGGGGAAAGTAGGGAGCGATGGACTGACAGTAGCCGGTCATGCGTACAATCTGCACCCCCATCAAAGCCCCGTTTTAGTCGACCTCTTAGACCCCCATCATATGAGGTTCACCAGCAGATGCGTGGAAGTTCAGAGATGCTCTCTGGTGATTTTGTGCCTCACCCCAGAGACAGAACTCCACTGCCTTTTTCCAGACAGGATTACTTTGCACAGGAACTTGGAGGGTCTGGCATGGAGCCCCCAGGTTACATCCCTCCACCATCATACAGGAGGCAACCTGTCATCAGGGGGGGACACAGGACTTATGCCAATTCCATGGGGAACTACCATTACCGTGGAGACCCATACATGCAAGGACCTGCCATGGCCGAGGTCCAGGAATGGTTCATGAGACAGACAGGAATGGCTTGGCCTGACAATTACAGGGATGGGAGGAGGAGTATGCCCTGTAGGAGACAGCCATACCCTGGTTATGGAGAGGAGCACATAGGGAATGTTCAGTACATACCCTTTGATGACCCAAGACTCAGACATATGTCAGGAGGGAGAATGGATGGGAACTCAATGACAGATGCTGACAAAATCAGGAATATCAGAAAAGACATCCCCATCATCTCCACATCTGAGAAATTTCCTGATGACAGTGCCTTTCTGCTCTCAGGAAAACCATTCAGCAGCACAGAAGCAAGTAACAGCAATATCAGGGATCGTGTCAATGAAGCAGTCATGCACCAGGAGTATTCAGGAGAGGTGATCAACTCAAAATCAACAAATGATGAAAACTCCAACACGTACCCAGCCAGCCCTGACTATCCAAATACCTTCCAAACAACATCGTCACAACAGAAACCTAGCATAGACCAACGATTCTGTGAGACAGTAACACAGGTAAAGACGTTTGAAGCGCAAACAGCAGCTGAAAATAAGAAAAACAAGAAGAAAATCAAAGAGACTATGTTCTGCTTAGTGTCAGTTCCAATAAATGTGGTAGCCAACAAGGAAGCTACTGATCCGAATAACAATGAAAAAGTATCAAGTTTAATAGTAGCACCTACAGAGAATTCAGTGACCCAGCATTGTAGCAAAGACATGCCAAAGATTGCAAATAGCAATGAGCAATTAATACAATCCAGCAGCTCATTAAACACAAAAAGGACCAAAAAAGCTCCACTTCGGAAAGAGATCCTAGACATTTGGTCTCTCCAAGCAAGTGCTGACAAAGAATTGTGCTATGCAGGGTCCTGGCCAGGAGATCAGTATAGAAATCAAGAGACTCAGACAGGTTCTCTTGACGGTTCAAGAAATACAAATGCACAAAATCCTCAAACCCAGGCTCCATGTGAGCCTCCATCATCCACAGACAATGGGCTGGGCACTGAATGCAGTGTCAACTACAAGTGTCCCATGAAAGTCCAAAAGAATTTCAACCTTTCCAGCAACAGTGCATTTTCCCGAACAAAAACAACTAGCGGCTCAAGTATAAAAAGCCCAGTTCAAGTCATAACGACTTTATCACCACCATCTCCTGATCCCCAGCCCCCACTGAGGAAGAGTGCGCCCAAACCTCAAGCACTAAATAGCCAAGAGGTCTTTGGCCAGTTCTTGTTAAAACCTGTGAACAGGCGACCATGGGATGCCATTGGGGAACTTGAGTCTTTTAACAAAGAGCTGCAAGACCAAAACGCCAAACTACAAACCACTGATCAGGCTATAGAGGACCTGGATGAGGCATTGAGAAACATTTTAGAGGTAGACAACACAAGCACAGAGTTCATTAGACCTGAGTTGGCTATGCATAGGGTTAAACAGCAACATACAGAAAGAAGTCCTGAGCAACAGCTAAAGAATGACAGCTTAGATTTCAGGTCAGATTTAAAGCACAGAGGTGTGACTCAAACAGGTAACGATTTCAGGGAAGTAGGATGTGCCTTCTCGACACCGACAGGGAGGTTTGTAAATCCTGACATACCACCAAGACAAGAGATGGACACTGGGTTTGTCAATTACGAGGACTTGAGTATGATGCAGGATGACCCGAGGTTGAACAGGTTGGATATTCCAGTGCCAAAGGAATCGTTACTGAAGGACGTTGGACTTACAGTGTACACAGCATTCCCAGACTCAGTGAAACTGGGATCACCTGTAGGTTTAAGCCCTGAGTCTCCAATGCTGACTAGTCCCTCTGACAACTCAGAAACATGTGACGCTTTACAGATCACATCTTCAGATAGTGGAGGAGATCGAAATACAAACAGTCCTGACTTTAGGGCATATCATAAGCACTCAAACAGTAATATAAGCTTTGCTACTAAACTTGACCATAAGAAAGTGTCAGAGAACAGCAAAGTTATCACTGGCTCAGAAAGGTCACCTCACATTCATGGTGTCAGAAGTCAGCATTTCACATTCATGGCAAACTATGATAATGCTGATTATGATGATGATCTATATCTGAGCAATGAAAAAACGATCGCAGATGAACATCTGGAGGCTCTTCTGAGTCAAGAGAAAGCCAATAGCATGCCAACAGAAGATCTTAGCAACCTGTATCAAATTCAGTGTGCCAAAGGAATTCCTGTGCATGAGTCAATTGAACAGAGGGCAGCCAGGATCCTGGGCATTGCTGTCCCAGCCGAATCCTTGGTTATCGGTCAAGATGGTTTCAGACAGGATCAGGAAAATGAGCACGGTGACAAACCGAGTGAGGAAAAGGCTCAATTTGTTATGCAAACCTTGAAAATAAGGCCAAATGAAGAGACACAGCATGTGAGTAGAGTGTATGAGCAAGTGATCAAGACATCAGCCCACACCCACCAACTGATGGAGAAGAATGATACTGCTATTCAGGAAGACCATGGCTCTACAGGAGATAAGTCCAGTAAGGAGAGTCATACTACTTCTTTAGTGTTAGATTTACCCGAGTTTCCACCCAATAACCTGCGTTTATCACTGCCAGCGACTGAAGACGAAGACCTGACTTTAAGTGTGTGTGGAGGTGAGAAAAAGGTTATGCCTGCTGCAGACATGTCTGAAGGCCAACCGGCCAAGTGCATCGTATATCACCCATCTTCTGTGCGCAGAAATGAAGAAATGTCTGCAGAGTGCATTAATCCTTTCGTGGAAGATGAGTCAATGTCATGCGTCAGCGGTTCCAAAAAAGAGGTCCAGAAAGGGAGGGGAGAAGAGGAAATAGGAAAGGAAAGAACCAAAAATAGAGTTCAAGAGGACAACGTACTAGAAGAAGAAGAGAAGCAATTTGTGATGAATGAAATGAGATTAAATGAGTGGCAAGCCGCTTGGGAGAAAAAGATAGACGAGGACGTTGATAGAAAGACGGACGAGGAGGAAGAGACAGAAGAAGAAATCGGGGGAAGAACGATACAGTCACCACAGTCCACGGGCTGCTCGGTCTCAGTCCCTCAGTCACGCAGTGGAACAGTGGTCAAGAGAGAAATCACACTCCCGGACGCCTTTATTATGACCACTGATTCCGATTCACTCGAGGATGATGACGTTCAGTCTGTTTCAGGTGAGCGCAAGTTTCTTTTCCACAGCTATGAATGATCAAAGATTGAATAACCTTAAACACACTAGTGAGAAAGTATAATAGTAGCTATTTTATTTGCTACATAGAAATGACAGCTGAGATCCCTGCCCCTGGTTTAAACAGTGAGTACAATTGATATTAAATACAGGCTTTTCGATTGGATAATAATGAGTGCATTATAAGATGTCATTATTCCCAATGAATCCGTTAAATCCATTTCCAGTTTCAAACTGATCAGTTTAATCTAGGTGTTCATTACCCGAGTCGGGCTGGAACTGCACCACTGTGCTGCCCTGCTTCAAAACTGTCAAGCGTAAATCAAGTTATATTTCATATCCAGTTGAACATTTGAGCTTTATGATTCAGAAGATTACAAACAAGCAATGCAACAACAGTCCTAGAAATCAGAATTGGTCATGAATGACATTACTCTGTCCTGACAACCAGAGAGACATTAGCCGGTCAGGGATGTCTGTGAGTTTATGTACAGTATACTGAAGAGGGAAGTTCAGAAGTGCTTTCTTCCAAGCATGTTCTTTAGTCCAAAGGAAGTTGAAGTTGAAGTAGAGCATTGGGATGGTTGTGATGTAGCTTTTATTATCATTTCATATTGGGTTACTGAAGGCTTGTCAGCCCACATCATTCAAATCCTGGTGATTGCTGTCAGTGACATTCATTTTCTTATCTGTAGTATGAGCTTCTAGTTTAGTTCTGAGGGTTTTTTCACTCCTTTGTTTGTTTGTTTGTTGTTTTAAACCAATGAACATGATAATCTTGTATCTAGATCAAAACAATTATTTGTGCACTTGGGCTCCAAACTGAATAAACATACATTCATGTAGCAATAAGTGTTTGCCACCACAAGAGGGAAGTATTGTCCAGATTATGTCACTTAACACCCGCATTTCCAGTTCTGCTCAGAGCGATTTGCATTTCCCAACAACACACATTACTTAACTCATCAGCTATATAATAATCCTGTCTTGAGTTGCAAACACAGGAAGAATTGTGTACTTACTACTAGTGTGACTCCAGCACTAGGATTTGGAAACATCCGCTTAAGCACTAAAATGAAACCCGAGAAAAGGACAAATATTACTGAATACTGTTCAAATGTTGGTTTTCCTTTGCTTTGCGTTGGTCTGGAAATGTAATCTCCTTGATGAATTGATGTGTTTTTCTGTTCACTCTTCAGACTCTTATGATCCTAGTCGAGTTGAGAGGGTGTAAACTTGGACATTGGCACAGCATCTCAGACTGCCCACACTGTCCTGTCCTGTCACTGTGACCTGGCTGGGAAATCAGTCAAATCTTTCACTTTTCTTTTTAACTTCATTTTGTTGTTGTTGTTGTTGTTGTTGTTGTTCTAAACAAAATCACACACACAAAAAAAACGCATGAGGAAAGCCCGCTCTCCTCATGTTATGCATCTTTTTTTACACCATTTTATTTTTAATAAAACGAGAATGATTCTGTTCATACAAAGCTGTTGAGAAGAATATAACCTGGAAATGAATATGTATTACATTTAAAGGCTGTAAATAGTTTTATCTGCACCAGCACATCTTGATAGATTGTTTGTTAGATTTTCACCAAACACCTTTATAGAGCAACTAAAATAAAATATACAACATGCCAGCTTGGACTTTTCATCTCTTGTAATATAAGCAGTGACAAGTCACAAATTTATCAACTGAAACAAAGTTTGATTATAAGTCTTCCAGTTAAAAAAAACAAAAACACATGCAGGCGTGAGTGAATATTTAATCTGTCTCATCCATTATCACCCTACAGCAATGTACTCGATAACAAAGAGCACAACTGAATGTTGTATTTCGACAGCTGATATATTCAAGTCAGTGTGTCCATGTAGCCGTAATTATGTCATATTGTAGCCGTAATTATGTCATATTAACTGTCTGTCATTTTTCAAGCATGTACGGCCTTTCAGTTTACTCTTGTTTTCGAGATCATATCCGAAACGTACGCTTGTAATTATCGGTAACCAGCAGAAAATATATTATTTCAGAGATGCAAAAACTTAACAAATGTGTATTTATTTTTAGTGAGCAATCCTCAGACTGTACAATAGAAAATGCAACATTATAAAAGGACTTGACATTTAATCGTGCAATTCTATTTGCTTGATTACAATCATTTTGCAAATGTCACATGTGAGCGTGTGTCATTACCTGCAGAGTCTGTGCAGTAAATGAGCTTTCAGATGATGGTGTGCCTTTGGACGCAGAAATGTCGAAATGTATTATGTGTCGTTTGTATATTTCACATGTCACTACATCTTGCTCGACAAGTTAGAGTATTGTTATTAATAACTGTCGTGCATGCACAATGTAGGCTCCACCTGAAGTTCTCCCATTAGACTACCATCAGTATTAGCAATTCATTAGCACTGTTATTAATGTTATATGCGAGTAACATGAGGAACAGTTACATGGGAACTTCAATATGATATAACACACTGTCATAAATATTAAGGTCATTTGGAGCACTCAGGCCATGCTCTATAGATGTTTAATCTAATATCTATAAGCATATGGGGTGGTTGGGGAGAAAGGAGTCATATATACATTTAACAGCAAGTGGCCAATGTCATCAGTGTTTAGGTTTAGAACCTAAACGTCCATGGTGTTGCTAAAATATATTTGTTTTAATAATCCTCTCTATTTTCATACAGAAAGTGTGTGTGTATGTATTTCTTCTTGTGTAAGCCACTGTTGCTGTGTGTAGATGAATTATTCTGTGTCAACATGTATCATGGGTAAAACTGGGGCTTGGGGTTTTGCATATTATTGTATTTGGTACTATATCATAAAAATCATTATATTTCAAAATGCATATATGTATCTTCCGAAAGAAAGCATTGATATTTAAAATAAAAAACATTATTTTTTAGAGTATTTTAACGAAGGAAAGTGTTTATTATATAGGCACATATTCAAAGCAACTGGTTTTAAACACAGTGTTGGGAGAGTGCTTTCTTTGTACATTTCAACAAAATATGAATTAATAAACTGTTTGCATGGACCGATCTTGTTTGAATTGTGCTGTTGTACAGAATCTTATAACAATATTATTTCATATTTATTTATTATTATTCTATTCACCACATGGCATAAGTAATGTTCCAATTTGTTATTATATGTTTTGAAAAAGTTTTATTATTGTGATTATAATTATAATGGTGGGGGGCACGCTGGCTTAGTGGTTAGCCTGTTTGCCTCACACCTCTGGGGCTGCTGGCTCGAATCCCACCTCCAACCTGTGTGTATGGAGTTTGCACGTTCTCCCCATGTTTTGGGGGTTTCCTCCGGGTTATTCCAGTTTCCTCTCCCAGTCAAAAGACATGCATTGTAGGCTGATTGACATCTCTAAATCATCCGTAGTGTGTGAATGTGTGTACAATTGTGCCCTGCAAAGGGTTGGCATAGGGTGTACCCCGCCTTGTGCTCCAAGCTTCCTGGGATAGGCTCCCGGCGACCCTGTGTAGGATAAGCAGTAAGGAAAATGAATGGATGGATAATGGTATAATAAAATTTCCATGGTATAATTAAAAACAATAAGCATTCAATTTTCTTTTAAATATAGTTCAGGTTTCTGGGGATGTTCTACCATCCAGTAGCTATCGAAAGGCAAATCACATTGTTTTAAGAGAAGAGCTCCCAGCTACATTTTAAAGTAACAGTGTCACGTAATGGAGGCTGAGACGGAAGCAAGTGCAGGTCTGGCAGTTTAATCAAACAACAAGAAATCCAAAGGATAAGGCAGAAATCAATGTACATGGGCAGGCAAGGGTCAAACGATCAGGCAAACAGGCTAAACTAGGCAAGGCAAAGAATCGAGCTCAACAGAGTATACAAAGTCAAGAACCAGAAAAGCAAACACGATATAAGGCTTGGAATAACAACAGAGACTAAGCAACTGAGCGTAATACTTCGCAAAGACTAACTGTTTGAACAGTCTCTTATATGTGTGGTGTGATTGTGAGTGTAAATTGGATGCAGGAGTGCTTGACTAGAATGAATGTGAGTGTTTCTGGGAATTGCAGTCCATGGCGGCCTTGTTTGTAGGCCGCAGTGCAGGATGGGAAATGTAGTCACTGGTCTGATGTGATATGACAAACAGGAGGTGTGTTTCATCTTACACTGCACTGTGGACGGAGAGACATGAAATAGCCAAAGGCTTGGCATGTTAAAGTTTAAAGAATTGTAAGTTTAAGTTTTTCTAATGATTAGTTGGTACTCATGGTTCTTGAGAAATACGGACTAATATAAATTATTGCTCAACACGCTGCTTCTTAGAATCGAACTGTATTTATCATTATCATTTCTCTATTTCAAACGTTTGCTTGAAATGCAAACTGTATTTCCTTGCTGTTTGCTTTAATCATTTTGAATGATATCGAGTGCATGGACAACAAGATCTATTCGACCAATTCACTTACTCTCCAAATCGGATTTCTGTTGAGTGCATGAACACTCGCATGACTGAGGGTTGTGTTATCCTCTGAGGGTTGTGTACAGTGAACAGAGCCCTAACCAGAGGATCAGTCAAATAATCAAATTGTCCGTGACTCTGTGTGTGCACAGCTCAGGAATCTTTTTGGCTTAATCCAAATTCATTTTAAGGACCCTCAGGATACAGAGCTTCCAGTTTGGACTCTGGAGAGTGCAAGGAATTAGAGCTATGGCTTTAGGGAAAGTGGGTAAGGAATGGCAGTGCTTCTGAATGAAGCTAAAATGAACCAGCAAAAGCTGTCTACAGTGCTATATTTCTTCACGTCAAAACTCAGTATAGATTAGAAGCTGTGCAACACACTTTAAGTCACATCTTTAAGGGTGAGTGTAGATGAGGCTTACTGGTTTATAGCTGTAATTTCAGTCCTTTGGGATATGTCCTTCTGTAATTCTCTCTCATTGAATGCTATTTTATTCCAAAAGGTCATCAGCTAAAATTCATTACAGCAAGTACTTTTCATTGTTGATTGAATCTGTTTTATGTGTGTCTCTCATGTTACAAATGTAAAAGGTTAGGCAGAAGAATTACCCCTTCCCTCACAAAGCAAGACCCAGTGGCCTTTCTGAAGCATGTAGCCAGGCAATGGGGCTACAGCACATAGTCATGAGCCCATTCTAATTAGACTGACAGAGAAAAGGCCCTCTTAATGTCTGTGCACTCTCTTAGGCCAAGGCTGACTAATGCCTTTTATCTGGCAACCCTTTCTGTCTTTCCAAGAAGTCTTAAGACTCTCACTCAGATACTGGCAAACAAGAGAGTGCAAACTGCCTTTTTCCAGATCAAGATAAAAGCTCAGCAGTGTTACATGGCTCTTTGACTTGTTAGTGTTGCACACTGCCAAACTGTATAGTATTCAACATGGTCCAATTATAATAAAAGGAAATAAAATAAACAAATTAAAAACAAATTAACAATAGTCTTGTCATTTTTAATCCCCTCTGAAGCTTCTTTAATTACTATTGGACAAAGAATAGGGGGCCCAGCACAAAACAATGACTGCCATAGATTATTCAGCGGTTCTCTATCTATCTATCTAGCTAGCTAGCTAGCTATCATATACAGTATACTATAACTGCAGTGTACTTTATTAATAATAGCAGTAGATGTATGTAGTAAAAGTTTTAATCTCAGGCCCATGAGTTTGAGCCCCAGCCACTGGGGCTGCACTAACTAGTGCACTCTCAATGCAGATCCCAAGCCTAGCTAAAATGGAGGGTCGTGTCAGCAAGGGCATCTGCAAAACCTGTGCCAAATCAAATATGCAGATCATAAACCATTTCCATATGAAGACGGATGATCCGTTGTGGCGAACCCTAACATGAACAGCCAGAAGAAGAAGAAGAAGAAGAAGAAGAAGAAGAAGAAGAAGATGTATATAGCAATAGTACAGCATAGTACAGTTTCCAGAAACTGTTTTCAATTATATATGTTTAGAAAACAACTATTTAAACTATTTCCTGTTTGTTAGGAAATTGTTTGTTCTTAACTTTTACTATGTCTACCATTAGTACTCATGCAGTCCTCTATACATCAATGTGCCAAAAACCTGAAAAGCTCAGTTTCTGCTCCTGCTCTTTCCAACAACCATACAGTACACATTTCATCATCCCCATCTATTCGTTATATGTTCTGCTTGATAAACAAATGTCAGCTTCATCTCAGCATGCATCTGTTACTAATTGGCTTGAGCTTTATGTGTGAATGTTGCATTCCTGATCTCTCGTGCTAAGAGAAAGTTAAGAGAAGCAGCTGATGTTATTCCTACCACAGTGTGGGGAATTCTTGCAGGACAAATCAAGTGGAGTGAGACTCATTGTAGTAGACAGCTTTTAGAAAATAATTGAATATTCTTTTAAGGTTAAACATTCAGGTTAAATGGTTTGGTGAGCTGTGCCTGATGTGATGCCAGTACCAAATCCTGACACACTTCTACTGTTGTTGTTCCTGTCACCCTGTACCTCCTGATGCTCTAATTCCACTCAGAGATTTCTCCTGCTGTAGATGGTCCCATATGGAGACCCGAAAGATTTTAACTTCATAAAAACGGTTTATGCCCAAGACTCACATTTTCTTTAGTGGATAATGTTACCTGGATACTGTAGCGTTCTACCTAAGAACTGCTTTTGTAATCATAAAGACTGTGCTTATCCCAGGACTCTTATTCACACAATATGCTCATACTGAACAAACTTTTACCACAGTAAGTACCTTAAATACCCTTTCCCTTTACTCTTTTACACATGTGTACTGTAATGAATTATAATCCACCATCATAATCCATGTTGTCTCAGGGAGTTTTTCTTCACTGTTGCCTCTGGCTTGCTCATTAGGGATCAAAATCTATAAAGCAGCCTTCTAAATATTTTAGAGCAGAGGTTCTCAACCTTTTGTAAATAAAATATATATATATATATATATATATATATATATATATATATATATATATATATATATATATATATACCTAATCTATAATCTGTTTTGATAGATAGATAGATAGATGGATGGATCATAACTGTTATGACTTTTATAAAACTATATAACAGACAGGTATGGGACATGAATGATCAAAGATGTTTCTTTGATCATTCATGTCAAAGAAACATCTTTGATCATTATCTTTGATAAAGATAATGATCATCTTTGATCATTATCTTTGATAATTGCTGTGAACAAGAGAACTAGGCTGTAATAACGTGTAATATTTTACATGTAAAACATGTTGCATTCCATTCGTCTTGCGTTCTAAAAACATTCGCATCATAGGAATTGTGTAAATTGGGAGGAAGGACGCGTCTCGTTATCCATGACATTGTTAAATCTCCGGTTCTCAGCCCCTCACTGAACAGAGCAGACGCAGAGAGAGGTGTGAGTGTAGCGGGAAAGCAAGACCTCGCGCTTGCAGGACAGTACTGGCGACAAAGATTTTTCCAAAAAGTCGCTAGATTTGTCGCTAGGCACATTTTTTTGTGCAAAAAAGTCACTAAAGGGGTCTGAAAAGTCGCTAAGTTGGCAACACTGGTCTGCACTGACAGCTAGATAAAAGGCAGGCTAAGCTCCGCCTCTCTCCAGCAAAAATAAAATACAGCGGGAGAGGGTATGTGGGGTTTTTCATTTATGCACATTCTATTTGAAAAGCAATAAAATACACAGTCCCCAAATAATGCCCGGTCTGTGTTTTTTTTCTTGAAAACAATTTGTGCCCCCCTTCCGATCCCACCCTGCCCCCATGGTTGAGAACCACTGTTTTTGAGAAATGGAGAGGTGGGAGTTTATACGGTGTTAACTGGGAAGAAGGTGGAGCTTCATATATGGTCTTTCTCCCAACGTGCAGTTATTTCTTAACTACATTTAGCCATCAGTTGTCATTAAACCATTTTCTATATCCAATGTTTGTCCTCCTGTCTCCCACCTATCCCTCTGTCTATTTTCTCTGCTGATATTAGAGAAAGAGAGAGTAGATGCTTATTAATTATTTACTGAGAGTAACTGGAGGCCACGTTCAGGCTGAGGTCTCGGTGCATTCAGTGTCTGAATGGTCTGATCTGAATAATGTATGCAGTAGAGAGCAGTGGTCATGGACATGTTGACTCATAAAGAAACCAATGAGTCAACATATTCATCTACAGTGATATTATTCATCATCCCCCACTGGAGAGGAAAAGATTAGAGTGGATTAGAGTGATTACTGGATATTGTCCATAATTTACTCCTTCATATTTTTATTACTCCTTATAACTATTGACATCTCTACTTGGAGCCTGTTTTCTTTACTGATATACTGTATTATTGCATGGCTCAGTTTGCACCTTGGGTTAACATGACCTGACATTTTAGTCATGTTTCCCCCCCTGTTTTATATCCTAATATCTTTTATATCTGACTTGATTGAGTGAACATGTTGTGTATCTTTGTGACTCATACAAGGCAACGTTATGAAGGAAAATCTGCTGTCAAAGAAAGGCCAATATAAACTCAATTCCTTCTCAAGTAAGAGTTTTGCTTTATGCTACACTGCACTCTTAGAGAACGGAAAGTGCCATCTAGCACCCTGCACAGCAAAATCACCAGTGTTGATTTAACACCCACAGTGTTGAATTCAAACCCTACTGTGTTTATATGAGTCCATTGGACTCATATAAACACTCTGGGTGTTAATTCAACACTAGGGATTTTACTGTGTGATGGGTTCTATGGTCAGTCCATAGGGAATGGGGTAGCCGTAATATTGTTATGTAGAACCCTGCAATACAGGTTTTTTTTTTTTCTGTCAGACATGGTTTCAGGTAGAACCCCTTTAGGAATCTAGAAACCATTCAAAGAACCTGTAATGGACCATTGGTCCTTACATTTTAAAACATATTAATGATTTCTAGACATTTCTGTTTCTCTAAACACAATTTCATGAAAAACACTAATTTGACACATGAGGTTTCTCTGCATCTAACCTTTACATTAACCTTAATAACTCTTCATATGAATGCCATGCAAATCACTATGAATTTGCAAGTCTGAGATCATGTTAGTTTCTCTATAGTATAAACCCCTCTTACCTTTTATACACATGTATCCTGCCTAAATACAGATGTTCGAGTAGTTTTTCTTCCTAGGATCTAACGATATGACTATAACTCGCTGTATATAATATTTATACACTTGTACTAATCTTTCTGAAACTAAATAGCTTTCTGAGAACTCTCAGATCATACCATCTGGCAATACACACAGACTTATAGTTCTTATACTTATAGTTTAGGATAGTTCAGGACACCCATCTATCCTTCTCGCCTCATATTGCTAGCCTGATTCGTTCATGCAGGTTTCTCCTTTATGACATCAGGAGGATCTGGCCATTTGTCTCTATGACCACTCAGGTGGTTGTTCAATCTCTTAATTTTGAGGTTGATCTATTGCAGCTTGATCCTGGGAGGTCTGATCCAGAATGCAGCTGATTGACTTATTTGTTATCTCGCTTCAAGTTTACCCACATCATCCCACTGCTGTGTTCTTTCCACTGACTTCCTATAACTATAACTGCTCACATCAGATGATGTGAAAACACTGGGGCTTGCCTGCAAAGCCAAAAATGGCACTCATGCACTGGCACTCATGTGCTGGTGGGGAAATGAACTTGCCTTGGTTATCCAATTAGCTGACTCACTGTCTATCTTCAAGCAGAGAACTACCTCAATCCACTAAGCACTTAATGAGCCCTAAAACTAATATGTGTATGATGGAGACTACTTTACCCTTAAGATGCACTTCTCTAAGAGCATCTGCTAAATATTATAAATGTAAATGTTGTACTGAGCATCACTGAGTTTCCGTTTGTTCATACAGCTTTCAGATATAGAAAAATTCTCACACACATTGTGGGAACTCATATTATGTAGTCTATGCATTATGGCGTCTATCAGTATTTCAGTATTTATTCAGGGGATTGCTAGCTTTTTTTTTAATGGTCAAAGTATTTACATATAGACTTCCATATATTGTATACATATCATTTGTACAGTCATGCAATACTCTGTATGTCCATTAAGGAAGGTTTGCCTTCAGTAGAGTTTGTAATTAATGTCATCCTCTCTCAGTATCTCTCTGTATTGTCTGTTTTATTGTTGGCAACAAGCATGAGGTCTACTAACATAGTAAACATTTATTCATTAAGCAGATCTTCTCCTATTTGAGTTGATGTGATGTGAGTGACTGAAGTAGTTCTGAAAAGTCTGCATATAATCAATCTACAATAATGGCTTTTAAGGGATTAGTTTATCATCCCATGCAGATGCATTACAAAATATTTTCTAATTACATAAACTATAAACACAACAATCTATTACAGAAACACACACACACACTGGCATCACTTTCACAAGAGATTCCCGTATCTCTGACTTTCTAGCCACTATGTCTGACATATCTTTTTCACACTTTATTATTCATTCTTATTATAGTTGTAATAGCCATCAGCACCCTCCCTTGTTATTCATTTTCTGGCTTTTCAGCATACAGATGTCTCTCCATCCCTTAACACTCCTGCATTCCTTTCTGTTTAAATCTCTCATTTCTTTTCCCCAGTGCTCCATCCATTCTGTTTTTTTCTCACAACTGTCTCTCTGTAAAAAAAAAAAAAAAAAGAAAAGAAAGAAAGAAAGAATTTAAAAAAAAACCCAGAATGCATGGTGTTGTATTGTTTTGTATAGAGTATACTGTCTGTCTTCGAGTGGGTGTTGTTACAAACCATGCAACGCACGAACTGTTTAAATAATTCATTTGTTTGTCGTGTTGGATCTTTACTCAGTACTTCCCTTTGTTCTGCTCCTCCAGGTCACAGGGCACTTTTCATCTGAAGCTTATTTATGGTTTGTTGTTTTGGCCAATTTACTCAACTGACATGAAATAATGCAGCTGCAGCGAATGTAATATTCAGTCATTCAGGCATATATGTAGAATCTTTTTATTTATTTATAAATGATCAGCAGGCTCAGAGGGTCAGTGGGTTTTTTGTTTTTTTATGTTTTGTCTTGCCATCTCCATTATGCAGCATTATTCACACAAATGCATTCTGATGCTTCTAAACATCTGCTGTTTTTCCAGTCCAGAAAGATATGAATTTATCTATTAATCTAATTAGTATCTAAACTTTGTGAATTTTTGTATTTGCTGGATCTTACATACCTTACACAATCATTTTAGTCATAGTCAGAAACTGGTTTCTATTCTGTAGTAAATAACAACCTATAAGTAATAAGTAGTCAAACTAAAGCTTATTTTGTTATATTGCTTTATTCATAAAACTCAATTTGGTTACTTTGTAAGAAATGGACCACACGGTAATAATAAAATAATAATAATATAAAAGAGGTCAAATGAAATTCTACAGCTTCCATATGTGGAACAAAAATAATACTAAACCTGCATAGAATTATGCTTGAAACTTAGTTTACATTACCCTCATTTTGGTCAACCTGACATAGTAATATTACTAAAATTAAATGTTCAGCATCTCTGAGTCTACCCTAATGTAACACTCTGTAAATAAGATCTGTTTATCATTGGGGTTTTATTTAGCAAAGCTGTTTACACTTGAAGGTAAACTCATATGGGAAACTGTATTTCTTGTCCTCCATCTCTACTAATATGTCACTTTTATTAATATTACTATTACTGATGATTCAGAGATTAGGGTTCTGATCTAGTGATTGTACGGTTGTGAGACTGTTGTGTCCTTGATTGAGAGCGTTTCATTAACCAACTTCTGTTTGCTTCAGGTGTAAGTTACTTCAGAAAAAAAATTATCTGGAAAATGAATTCACATAAATTATAATGAACGAAACATTTGTTCTAATCATCAGAGGTCATCGAATGTACCTTTGCTGCTGATAAAAACAAAATGCTACTAATGCTAATGTAGTCCACTATTAGGCATGTGCATGTTTATATTTGCAAACGAATTGTTTTTCTGATGCATAAATAACAGGTTGGTTAAATATCTGTCTTTGTGTGGTGTTTATTCTTCCTTCTTTTTTATTGGTAGAGATACATCTCTACAGCTCCCTACATAATTAACGTGCAGTATAATTACCGGTCGGTTTTTACCACCTTGCCCACCACCATGTAATTTGTGTGATATTTTCATACTTTTACATTTCAGCTAAACTACCTTTAAATAGTCCTGACATCTTCTGTATGAAATCGTTGGTGTCTCCTACACCTGAGACACCAGTCAGTAAGTTTGTATGGATCATTTACTTCTTAGATTGTCAGCTGCAAACTACAAAACGGCTTGGATAGATTTGTTTTGACGATCAGACCACACTTGAGTATAATTTAAATGACTGAACAGGACATGTTAAGAAAACTGTGGTTTAGAAGTTATTCTACATAACATAACTATCAGGTTAACTTTGTGTTTTCAATCAGCATATTGTATCATAGTTCTGAACACTACTGCTACTACTACTACTACGACTACTACAGAATTTAATACTAGAACCAGCAAACTTACAATGGCACGTTGTCCCTTATCCACTTGCATTGCTCTTTCTGTCTCTCTAGTTTATTTTAAACTTAAACTGGGCACTTTTCTTTTTAAATTGCTCCTCTTTCAAAATCTTACAAGAACTCACACAATGTACTCTCTTCTCTATATATTTGGACAGATGTCAGTTCAAATTTTAACCAGTTTGATTTCCCCCCACTCCTCTTTACTCCATGGGTTTTTCTCAACTTATCCCATTTTTTAAATCTCTCCACTGACTCAAAGAAACCCATTGATTCTAATAGTCCTGATATCTCTTTTCTTAGACTAAAAGGGGAAAATATCCATCCATCTTCTATACCGCTTAATCCTTTTCAGGTCACAGGGAAACCTGGAGCCTATCCCAGGGAGCATCGGGCACGAGGCGGGGTACACCCTGGACAGGGTGCCAATCCATCGCAGGGCACAATCACATATACATTCACACACCCATTCATACACTACGAACACTTTTGACATGCCAATCAGCCTACAATGCATGTCTTTGGACTGGGGGAGGAAACCGGAGTACCTGGAGGTCCCCCACAGCACGGGGAGAACATGCAAACTCCGCATACACAGGGCCACGGCAGGAATCAAACCCCCGACCCTGGAGGTGTGAGGCAAACGTGATAACCACTAAGCCACCGTGCGCCCAGGTGAAAATATATTGACCATGAGTATGTGACTGCTTTACTTACTGAGAGGATTACATTTTCAAAGGTCTGTTCTTAGTCTCTCATTTATATCTATATTTTTATTTCTAACTGTGCTATAACTTCTTGACAACAACAAACACAAACACACTCATACACCTTCAGTCATACAGGTCTATACTGTTGCCTTCGACAATGCCTGTACGATCGACCTTTAACAGTGTTTTATCAGATACATTCATTTGTGCTTCCCAAATGAATGAAACCAGTGTTCTGTATGTCCCTGAGACGCCTAGTCTCTTCAGCTTCCTCATAAGTCACAGTCATGTTCCTGCTCCTAGCAAACAAACAGAACCTTTCTGAGAACTACAACACTGTGCATTATTATTATTAGAGCAAATCTTTTTTTTTTTTTTAAATGAGAAGAGGATTTTTGCTGTATTTCTTCTTTCAGTTTATACCTACCCTTATTACTTGTGTTCATTGCCTCTCATTACAAAGTCTCACAGTAACTTCTATTCTGTTGAAAGGACAGTTGTTGATTTGTATAGAATTATGAAAAACCAAGTCATTAAGTATTCATTCAAATGGCACCTGTTCAGCTGGATATGTTCAACAGGTGTGTTCTTAGATCACGGCTGTTTATGAGGCACTTGGGACGCTTTCTGTAGAAATGTAGTGAAGGAATACCTGCGTTTCGTTAGGTTTCTGGGAACATCTTTCCTTCTGAGACAACTGTAGGGTAACAGAATTTATAAGCTTCCTGATCCCTAAATCATATAGCGCACACAGGGTAAAATGTCAAACAGACTCAGAGACCAAAGACCACAATTTTCTGTGCAGGATGCATATGTTTCTCATGGATCAAATTGTCAAATGGAATCCCAGTCAAATCGGTGTCTTTGTGGTATGCAAAATGTGGATTTGTTGAGCAGCGTTATTTACAGTTTTCAACAGCTGGATTTTATCTTTACAGTCACTGAGGCAGATCCAGAGCTGCAGTCCTGGCACTTCAGCTTGACCTCCTAAGCAGAGCATTCCAACAAAGTCTTCTGATCAGTGTTCTGTGTTTAGCTCTAATTTGTAGTGAAAGAGATTACTGCATGTTTGCAATGAAGAAATGAAACTAATCACAAACCATGAATAAATTCTAGTTTTTCAAATGACCTTACAATGTATACCATGTGAAATGTTGTTAATTTGGCTGAATGACGTGTGTTGTAGAAGACATTTAACTCTTGACACACAGACATTGTTGTCAGGTACAAGAAATTATGAAGACAAAATAAAATGCAATGGGAAAATTTAAAAGAAGAACCGAGCTGTCTAGTTCAATATGTTGATTTTCTATTGTTAGTTTGCAAGTTTATGTTGTGTGTAAGTTGTGTGCAGGAGCATTTAGAAGAAAATAAAACTTTCACTGGGGCCTCCATCACATCTCGATCCAACTGTTCATGCTTTATATGTTCTAACACCCCTGTGTAGCTCAGGGGTTTGTCAATCATTCACACTTTTTTGTATGTACTCATTATTTTGATGAACAGAATAACAAGACATCACACCATGTCATAATGATAGAGCTATATACAGTATACTGTATGTGTGGCAGTCTGGGGAAAACCCATCATATGTCTCTGTGGCTGAATTCTGACAGACAAGACAAAAAAAAGGTATATCATGCTTCCTGAAAAAATCATGTTTGGAAAGAATTCAGTTTAATAAATACAGCCAGGCTGCCTAAACATGTCTAAAACCTTGCTAGCTAAGTGTCATTTCCTCACATAATGAATGCTAAACTCTGAGCAAGTTGCTGAATAGCTATGCACAATCAGTTTAGTTTGTAATCAAATACTGGTGGTTAGAATGAAATCTTCAAATGCAAACCTCTCCTTTTTCACTTTTGGAGGTAAGTAGATTTGAAAGTGCTAGAACTTTTGAGGTACATGCAAGAGAGATCCATATTTCAGTTCATGTCTGTAGTTTTCAGAACTGTATAGTAGAAAATGTCAAAATGTGTCCATGTGAAGGCCACCACACATATGACACGGAAAGTGGACTGTAAATATTATAATGCTGTGTATCATAATATTGAAAGCTCTGGTCATTCTCACTATTCAAAGGTTGGTTTCTAGATGTTGTTTCTATTCAGTGCTTGACTTTCAATCACCTTCCTTGTGGTGTTTTATCTCTAGGAGTTTTACAATCCACTTATTTAGATGACAGAGAATTTGGGGTTAAAATGAAAGTAAGAGCATTATTCTGTATGATGTATAATGGAAACATCCAAGATATGGGAATAACCGTAACAACAAAATTTTGTGTAATGTTATTTGTTATTTTCTACAATACACTCTTAATAGTAGATGATGAACCATAGACGTATCATATGCAATTGTTTCCTGTTTTACCAGGATCTTTTACATAGACTGAGAGTTTTTCAAACATCATTGGGTTGTGGCTGTATATTCTTTATGTTCTCTCAATGGTTGTTGTTGATCAATTTCCATTATAGTTATGAGTTTTATAAGTCAACCACAAATGTGCACCACCCCAAACAATGCACAAGAGAAGATGACATGTCAGAACCATAAAACACTCTAGGGGAAGCCAGTGATTTTACTGTCAGCCTATCCATGTATAATACTATACTGGGTTCCTGTATACATGATAGCAGCACACACTGTGCCAGGATGCTTGTACAAAACTACAGTGCCAGAAAAATGATACATGCAATACAAAACAATACATACACAGGAAACTACTGAGTACACACTAATCGAATAACTGTTGGACTAGCATCTGTGTTAAAATCTACAGAATATAAAGAGTATGTAGAGAACAAAGGGTCAGGGCATAAACACATTCAAATACAAATACATTATTGAGAGAAAGCGAGGGTATTGAAAAGCAGTGTAAATATTTAAACAGGGGATGGCAGACAGGAACTTATTAATGGTTGGTAGCACATAATTATGTATTTTAAAAAAAGTTACATTTGTAGAATATCTGATTTGTACCTTGCGGCATAATAATTGCCTACATAATGGCATTGCTATATTGGCTTCAACATATATAAATCAACATTCTTAGGTCCTTCCAAGCAAAACCTTTTTAGAAAGCACAGCACACTTATTTAAGATTTCTCAAGGAAGCCTTTTTTCCTATGAGTGTTCTCTAAAATGATTATTTCAATGAACATGAGCTGGATATGATTCATTAAGACTACATAACCTGTGTTTGTTCTCTCAGAGATATGATTTGAGGTCAGACATGGGGTGGAAAGCCTTTTTCGGGGTAGGAGGGGGAACTTTCATATATTCTAGATTTATTACACATAAAGTTAAATATTTCAAGACTTTTTCTTTTGTTTTAATCTTGATGATTACGGCTTACAGCTCATGGAAATGAGATACTGGAAAAATGCAGTATCTCAAAAATATTAGAATAAAGAATTTATAATACAGCAATGTCGACCCGAGAAGAGCTCTAATCAGCTAATTTATTTCATTTGGATATCAAGGTCCCAGAGTCTGGAGGAAGAGTGGAGAGGAACAGAATCCAAGTTGCTTGAAGTCCAGTGTGAAGTTTCCACAGTCAGTGATGATTTGTGGTGCCATGTCATCTGCTGGCATTGGTCCACTGTGTTTTCTTAAGTCAACAGTCAATGCAGCGTCTACCAGAAGATTTTAGAGCACTTCATGCTTTCATCTGCTGACAAACTTTATGAAGATGCTGATTTCCTTTTCCAGCAGGACTTGTCACCTGCCCACAGTGCCAAAACTACTAGTAACTGGTTTACTGACCATGGTATTACTGTGCTTGATTGGCCAGCCAACTCACCTGACCTGAACCCCATAGAGAATCTATGAGAGACACCAGACCCAACAATACAGACGAGCTGAAAGCCGCTATCAGAGCAACCTGGGCTTCCATAACACCTCAGCAGTGCCACAGGCTGATTATCTCCATGCCATGCCACATTGATGCAGTAATTCGTGCAAAGTATTGAGTGCATAAATTATCATACTTCTCAGAAGGTCAACATTTCTGTATTATAAATTCTTTATTCTAATATTTTGAGATACTGGATTTTTTATTTCCGTGAGCTGTAAGCCATAATCATCAAGATTAAAACAAGAAAAAGGCTTGAAATATTTCCCTTCATGTGTAATGAATCTAGAAAATGAGAAAGTTCCACTTTTTGAATTAAATTACAGGAAAAAATGAACTTTTCCACGATATTCTAATTTTTTGAGATGCACCTGTATGTAACAAGATCATTTTCTTAACATGCTGAATTAAACACTCATTTCACTAATTGCACTTTTAGATTAATTAATTACGTCATCAAGACTAATGGCAATTGCGTTAAAACTAAAGGATGTTATAACATCATCATCATCATCAAACATCAAGTAGTGTGTGTGCGTGTGTGTGTGTGTGTGAGAGAGAGAGAGAGAGAGAGAGAGAGAGAGAAGAAGGTTTCGGCCCTTTAAGAGTAAGCTCACGTCGGCCGGAAGCTGCTGCAGAAGAGCAACAGTGTGGACGAGTTTGAGACGCGCAGGAGAGACTGGCACTCACTCATACTCTCTCACATACACACACACACACACAGAGACACAGACTGAGAGGCTTCCACTGCTCTTCACACGCTAGTTAGAGAAAGCAGCGTTTCTTTTCTTTTCTAGAGGACATCACACGACCTGCGTCCTGTTTTGTTTTTATTAAACTCGTATGAAGTTGTGACGTCAGGAGCCGAAACGCGCCGCTTTGCTTAAGAGACTGAATTTCCACAAACACACGCCGCTGGAGCTCGTCTACATTCCGGCAGTTTTGATAGCACTTCAGAGGACAGACACTTGATGAAGTAAGTTTATCACAGCAGTCTATTGCTCGTTTTTCTGTTCTCATGTACAGATAATTCATTTCTTTCTGTTCTGTGCGGCTTTATGTTTAAACCGAGCAACACTCCCGCGTGCGTATGGACCACCCACGACGCCTAATTCATTAATTTGCATTTATGTAATTTGCATTAATGTGCATTTAATATTCTCAACATCTACTGAAATGTAAGTTTCTCATTTCAGCTTTCTGTGCATGCTTGTGGGTTGTGTATGGTTTGCCTAGATGCTGTTTTGCTATCATGCCACACTACTTTCAAGTCTTTTATGAACATATCATTTGTAACAATTCAAAATGATCCATGTAGACATGCAGAAGGGTCAGAAATGAAGGGTAAAGGCAGTATAGTGAGGTGTTGGGTCTGATCGATCCACCAGAACAGAGAACATCTTGGTATCGATTCTGCAAGTCTCTGGAACTGTACTGGAAGGATGAACACTGTACTTCTAAAGGATATTTCCTCGTTTGATGTTTTCATGATGATGGAGAGCACTGTCAAACATACACACGTGTTCCACTGGGTTGGACTCTTGAGACTTTGAAGACCACAGCATATGATTTACATCATTTTCATCCTCATTAAACCATGCAGTGAGATCCTTGTGCACTGCTCATGGGAACATTGTCATCCTGGAAGAGAGTGTTCCCATCAGAGATGTTTCCTTGTAGGATAAAAGTGATCAGTCAGAAGAACGGTGTATTGATTTGCAGTGACCCGTCTCAGAGGATAAGTAGACCCAAACCATGCCAGCGTCGTGCCTCCCACACTGTAACAGAATCACTTTTATTTTGTGAATATGCAAATTGTTTTCCTGTTTATTTGGCTAGGTGACTGCTAGCAAGCTAGCTCACATTTGTCATAAGTAGACACAAAGAGGATTTCACAATTAAAATTTTAATTGTTATATTTTTAGTGGTATATTTAACCATAGCCAGTCTTGTAAAATAAATAAATAAATGAATGAATAAAACTACAACAACCACAACCAAATTTTGTTCCTCACTAACATTAGCTCAATTAGCTAGCTGGCTATTACCATGCAGGTTCTGTCCTCTAATAAGACACATGATGGTGTCAAAGCTGTATTGAGAGAACATCTGTCTTAAATGGGAATAGATTCTTTTTATGTTAACAAATCTCACTCAAACATCAAGCTAGATCATTTTTATCACCCAGAGTTAAGCGTTCATGAATCATGTTTTCAAACACGGACCAGTGCAGAGTAGGTTATTAGTATATCTAATAACCGATTATTTTTTTTTTATCTATTTTTTTTAATAAAGTTTTACTTACTTTCACACAAATATTATGATATGAAAAAGTAAAGCAAATGCTTTTAAAATTAGTTGTAGGTGAAGGTTATCTGATCTGATGCTCAATGTGAGTGTGTATGGCACTTGGCCAAGCTCTGAGATTGACGCATGATATTTGAGGCCTTTTATGAAGGTCTTCTTTTTGTATGAATCGATGGATGGCTTGGTTTTGGCTTTCTCATTCTTTAATAGTCATATGACAGCCCGTAATGTAGTTCCGTATATACAGTAGCAAAGATGATGTGCTTGAGTAGTGTTGCTTGAATGTAAGATGGTTGAAGGGTTATGGGGGGGGGGGGTGTTTGGCGTTAAAGGTGAGGTCAGGGAACACCCTTTGTGATGTTCTTGTCACATTTTGGCAGCTTTCAATAAAATATCTTATCTACTTAAACTCAAATCAGGATAATCCAACCAATCAGTACGAGGAAGCCATGTTTAGTTGTCTGCAGAACTCAGAAAAGCTCCCATTCGTTTACTAGCATACAGGCATCATAGCCTTGGCAGCACACATACATGTGTTTTGGGTGCGTGGCATTGGACAGAACAGTGAAGGGACGGGATTCGTATTTGTTTGTAGTTTGAGTTTCAAAACATCCAGCTTGAGCTGATCTCTGCCAAAACTGCAGACTGCACATTTAATAGCCTGAAAGTACACAGTGACTTTGATTGTACTAGTTTTACAAATTGTTATAGTGGTGTATTAATTTTGTGCTATTCAACCCTTTTGAGAGAACTTTGTCAGAATGGGTCTGTTTCACAGACTTTAATTTGCCATAGACAACGTCAGTTGCTCAACTTGGTTACATTAGGGTTAGGGATGCAAAAACATTACTATCACTTGGTGTAGAAAACTTTAAATGCACTGGAGATTCCAGATAAAGTTTTTAACGCTGTACTAGAGCATGTGTTAGATAGCGCATGTCCTAGAGCAGGCTATGGTGTAAGGCCTTGGCACCAGAGAACGCTTTGCTTAGTGAGCCCTCAAATATGTTTCCCTGGCTTGTGCTGTTCTCTGCCAAACCTGAAGCCTTTTCATCCTGCCTCAGGGTTTGCCATTGTTCTGCTCTGATTTGCAGTTGGATTACTACACCCCTTTTGAAGTCACAGTACCCAAAGCCTTTCACTTTTTACTATAAACTGCAGAAATATTATAGCATTTGTATTTTCCTTTTCAGCTATCTCTTAGGGCTGTTGGTGTATATTTAAGCATCTGGACTTTTAATGGACGTTTAACCAATTCTCATGCATATAAATAGATAGATGGAGATCTAGATTTATATAGGTAGATATATAGGTAGGTAGAGATATAATATCTCTCTCTCAATCACTGGCATATACAGTGGGGTCCAAAGGTCTGAGAGCACTAGTGAAAATGCTTCTATTTTGCTTTCTTTTCTCATTTAATACATCAATTTTCATTACAAATTATATTACTGATAACAACTTGAGTGAAAAGTAGACTTTTAGACATTTTTGGATGAATTTTAGACTTTCTTTGTATCTGGTTTGTCCCTTTTTTCTTTAATGATAGTGTCCACTCGAGCTGGCATGGCCTCCGGAAGTTTGTACAGAACTTTATTGATCCATTTTAGATCGTATTTATCAGAGTCTGAGAACATGCTTCAGTAGAAGAGATAAGGCATGAGGAAAATCTGGCATTTTGTACAAAGCAGTTAGTTATGGTCAGTAGCACAAATTTGCTTAAATTTAAATAAGGACCTAGAAATGGTGCAGAATCTTACAGTGAGTATTCAAGATATTGAATATTTATTTTGTTTTCAATATCTTAAAATTTAAATCCTTTTGTTTAGTTCCAATTTTAAGTGGAAAAATTGGAAATAATTGTCCAAAAGTCCACATTGAAAATCTGGGATTTTTCATCACTGTATATCATTCAGACACTCTCACAGAGAAATTCATCAATTTAACACTGATCTCCATCACTTGAGCCCCTGCTGTGTTCAGAGATGATGGCTAGAGCAGGTCAGTGTTCTGAAGGTGCTTAGAGCGGTCATGTTGCTCTGCTGGCCAGCTAATTAATCCCCTAGCATGGTCAGAGGATGTTGATGCAGCCCATTGAACTTGCTTGTTTTTGTTATAATGAGTTATGATTCTTTATGTTTTTCCCATTCCTTTTTGGAACATTAGGAGGAAGGATATGACCTACTTAAGGAAATGTGATTGCCTTTTTAAAGTGACAGTGTGCAGAAAGGTCTCCTTTCTCACTGCATACAATGATTTCATAGCAAACGAAAACAGTTTATTCATTTTGGAGGGTAAGAAGTATTTGAAAGACAGTGAAACAGAATAGAATGTCTAGGAGTAGATTGAGTCATCTTATATTATAGTCATGTGAAAAAATACGTACACCCTATGGAAATTGTTGGCTTTTTTGACACATTTGGACAAGCAAACATTTGATCATCTTTGAAACAGTGTCAGTACCTATTAATAAAGTCAATATACTTGAACAAAACTACAAGGAAATTCAGCAGAAATATCAATAGATGTGATATTCTCTTGTGGAAAAAGTAAGTACACCCTTGGCCTCAGAAGCTAGTATTGCCCCCTTTAGCAGAAATAACTTCTTGTAGGCATTTTGCATAATTGTCCACCAGGCTTGCTGGAATTTTGACCACTCTTCCATGTAAGATGTTTGAGGGTTTTCTTACATGTGCTGCCTGTTTCAAATCCGCCCCACAACATTTAAATGGGATTCAAATCCAGGCTTTGACTATTGCATAACCCTCTATTTCTTTTTGAGTCATTCCTTGGTGGATTTGTTAGTGTGCTTAGGTTCGTTATCCTGTTGAATGGTCCGTATTTGGTTCAACTTTTGGACAGATGGCCTCACATTATCTTCAAGCACTTTTTGATATGATTCAGAATTCAGCAGCAAAGCAACCCCAAACCATAACATTTCCACCACCGTGCTTCACAGTTAGTATGAGGTGGTTCTCCTGAAAAGTTGTCTTTGGTCACCACCTAACATGTCTGCTATTGCTGTGGCCAAACATTTCTAACTTTGATTTGTCTGTCTAGAGCACATTATTCCAAAATGCTTGGTCTTTGCCTATATGCTCACTGGCAAACTGTAGTCTTGCAAAGACTTTTTCTGAATTTGCTGGGACGGCCAGTCCTGGGCAAATTGTCATTTGAAATCTTCGCCATTTGTAGATTATGTTCCTTACAATGGAGTGATGTATTTCAAATAATTTGGAGATCTTTTTAAATCCCTTACAGACTCCTAGGCATCCACAACCTTTTTTTCTGAAGGCCTTACAGAACTCTTTTTAGATATTGGCATGATGACACCACACACCTCAATAACAAAGGGAACACCAGACACTAGATATGAGAGTATAAATAAGATGGATTCCACTTGCACTCCCTAAGCAGGTTCTGATCACTGGTGCCCAATCTTTATACTAATTTTATGGATTTGAAGGTGTGATAAATGTAGTGGTGTGCTTTTTCATTTTCTATGTGACTGATCTGTTTTTATATTAATTTAAAATGTGGAAATTACTACAAAATATAAATTTTACTTGTCATTTGAACGTGCACCAACTTCATTAATAGGTAAATTTCAAAGAGGATCAAATGCTTGTCCACATATGTTAATTTTTTTTTTCTGTGGGGTGTACTTATTTTTTCACATGACTGTATGTGAGAATTAAAAACGCATCTAGGTGTGCTGTTACAGGAGCATAATCGGTGATGGGCTGGTGTGATGTCAGTGTTCCCTTGTTGTGTGAGGCAACATGCAAAAACAGTGAGAGCATTCAAATAAGGATGACTACAAAATGGGCTTTTATTAACCAGAGCAGATTTCTCATAATGAATTTGATTGGCTTTATGCATGCATTGCTACTCATCAAACAAGATAATTTAAACCAGTTTTTTGTTACATAGCTCGCCATAAATAAATTCCTTTAACGTCAACTTTCCTTTAACATTGTTGAGCTAGAGCACAGTTCTAGGACACCCCTCAATCCTGAATTACAGCTGACCCTGTTACATAAGCTTACATCATCGATAGAGGCCCAGGAGGTGAGGTTGGCGAACAGATGGATTGGGGCCTCATCCTGCTCCAGCTAACTCTCCCTCACTGTGGTCTGAGAGGCAGCTTGAAACCTCTGAGACGTGCTATTGTTCTCCGGACGGTGATGAAAGTGTCGTTTAGTGTATGCTGCGACATGCAGGCTCTCCTTCTTTTTGCATTAGGTCCATCATATAGTCTGATTCTCTTCTGCTGTGTGCATGGCCATGTCTTTTGATTTGACTTCTATAATGTGGAACTAATTTGCAAATATGGCTGGATGGAATAGTCTTGTGGAATTTCTGCCATTTCCAAACTTTTATATAGCAAGCATTTACTATCCATTTGTGTTTTTCACTCTCCAGGCCATAACATTAAAACTGTTCTTTTGTTTTAGCCTTGTCAGTGTGTTTGGCCACTGCTAGAATATTTAGAGCCAATTATTGTCTGTAGGCTTGTGTCAAATATTAATGGAGTCTTCCTGAGGTACACATTAAACAGCCTTCATTCACTCTCAATTGCTACTAAAACGTTAATGTAAAGGAGTTTACATTCTCAATAATAAGTTGCCCTCCCAATGAGTGTAGATGCTTCTGATATTTTTCATGATTGTCTATGGTAACTGAGCTCTTTTAGTAAGTAGATAACATGTTCTTTAGTTAACTAGAGTGATTGTTAGTGGTCATGGTAAGGAAACAAAGTTGAATCATGGGGTTTTCAAAAAGTGGTAAAAAAATGGAAGTTAGCGGAGTTTCTGTACAATAAGATAATTACACCCTTCAGTAATTATATATTCCTAATGCTGTTAAAAGAAGCTCTATTTTATTAGTCTATGTGAATTGTTATTGTTGGCAGCAAGGTAAGGGAATCATGCGTTTTTACTCGTTAATTGTTTCCGTATGGGTTATTCTCATCCTTACTATAGTGATGTATAACCTTCCCCCTTTTTAAAATTTTTATTTATTTATTTATTTATTTTTTGTTAGCTGCCCCTCATACATATAACCAAACTTTGTATAACACGCACATTTAAAGTCTCAGACTTTACACATTATATAGACCTATTTAGTTCAAGTATTGCACATACAGACACTCTGAACAAACATAAGGTGCACAGATGTGCTGATCACTAATGAGCCACTCTGGCTTTACATCATGGATTACTGGAGCTGGAAAAAGTGCTTACGTGTGCCTATTTTAGAGACTATTCAGCTTGCTATTGTTTTTCTTTATTTGATAGTGTGTTATAGATGGGTCACTGCAAGAAGGAAACACTACCCCTAGCAAAATGAAAAATCGATTGATTCATTGCTATATTTAGTATAAAGTATATGCAAGGTTTGCATGCACTTAAGACAAAATGAAGACAAAGAAATGTATTTGAAAGAACGAAATTCAGTGCACATGTCTTTCAGTCATGGTTAAATAGTGAATGTTGTTATAAGATGTTTGTTTTTGCACTTCATGGTGCTTGAAAGTTTGTGAACACTTTAGAATTTTTATGCATCTGCATAAATATGACCTAAAACATCAGATTTTCACACAAGTCCTGAAAGTAGATGAAGAAAACACGATTAAACAAATGAGACAAAAGTATTCTACTTCGTCATTTATTTATTGTGGAAAATGATCCGAAATTATATATCCGTGAGTGGCAAAAGTACGTAAAGCTCTAGGATTAGTAGTTTAATTTGAAGGTGAAATTAGAGTCAGGTGTCTTCAATCAATGGGATGACAATCTGGTGTGAGTGAATGCCCTGTTTTATTTAAAGAACAGGGATCCATCAGAGTCTGATCTTCACAACACTTTGTTTGTGGAAGTGTATCATGGCACAAACAAATGTTTCCGAGGACCTCAGAAAAAGAGTTGCTGATTCTCATCAGGCTGGAAAAGATTACAAAACCAAACCATCTGTAAAGAGTTTGGACTCCACCAAATCCAGTGTCATACAGCTTGTGTACAAATGGAGGAAATTCATGACCATTGTTACCCTCCCCAGGAGTAATCAATTAACAAAGATCACTCCAAGTGAAAGACGTGTAATAGTCTGCGAGGTCACAAAGGAACCCAGGGCTACTTCTAAGCAACTTAAGGCCTCTCTCACATTGGCTAATGTTAATGTTCATGACTCCAGCATCAGGAGTACATTTAACAACAATGGTGTGCATAGCAGGGTTACAAGGAGAAAACCACTGCTCTCAAAAAAGAACACTGCTGCCCTTCAGTTTGCTAAAGATCACGTGGACAAGCCAGAAGGCTAATGGAAAAATATTTTGTGGATAGATGATGAATAGAAATTTTTGTTTAAATGAGAAGGGTTATGTTTGAAGAAAGAAAAACACTGCAATGCAGCATAAGAACCTTATCCCATGTGTGAAACATGGTGGTGGTAATATCATTGTTTAGGCCTGTTTTGCTGCATCTGGGCCAGGATGGCTTTCCATCCTTGATGGAACAATGAATTCTGAATTATACCAGTGACTTCTAAAGGAAAATGTCAGGATGTCTGTCTGTGAAATGAATCTCAAGAGAAAGTGGGTCATGCAGCAAGACAACGACCCTAAACACACAAGTCGTTCTACCAAAGAATGGTTAAAGAAGAAAAGTTCATTTGAAATAGTTAGTTTGGATTGGCCGAGTCAAAGTCCTGACCTTAATCAAATAGAAATGTTGTGGAAGAACCTGAATCAAGCAGTTCGTGTGAGGAAACCCACCAACATCCCAGAGCTCAAGCTGTTCTTTACTGAGGAATGGACTAAAATTCCTCCAAGCCGATGTGCAGGACTCAACAGTTACCAGAAATGTTTAATTACAGTTATTGCGGCACAAGGGGCAGATACTGAATGCAAAGGTTCTCCTACTTTTGCCACTCACAAATATGTAATATTGGATCATTTTCCTCAATAAGTAAATTACCAAGTATAATAATTTTGTCAAATTTGTTTAACTGGGTTCTCTTCATCTACTTTTAGGACTTATTTATGCAGGAAATAAAGTGTTCACAAACTTTCAAGCAGCACTGTATCTATCTTTTAGTCTAGTTGGGTGTAAATGTTTAGGCCAAACCGAAAAGGGGAAAAAAAAAAATTCTCACCAACTTTACAAAAGTTTTAGGAGCACTGATTGTCATGTGTGTGTGTTTGTGGTAAATGCAAATTGCCGACCATATTTAGTGTGTCATAGGCTAAGCTTGCAGAGATCTGAAAATGGCAAAAGAGCAGCTCCTTAGGGCAGCATGTGTTCAATCTTTTAGTAATGCACCTCAGCCAATGCAGCGAGTCAGCTACCACAGGGACACCATAACTCTTCCTCCTTTTATATGACTAGTCATGCCAAAACTTTAACTTCTTAGAAAAATGGAGATACAGTTTCCTGTTTTGTCTGACTTTTACAAACATGTTGCACTGAATTCATACATGTTCCTCAATTTTACTGCTGCCTCTTAAAGGTGGCCACTAGAAAGCTTGTGGGTTTTTTTTTTTTTTTTTGTTTTTTTTTTTAACGCCTCTTGAAACTATTTGTCAGTTCTCTAAAACGGTGTGTACATAAGCTGGAAAGTTCCTCAGTTCCCTAACATGGCTTTAGCAACCCCAACAAAAGAATAAACATGTATACAGATAATTTGTTTCTTTATATGTGATGACATGGGTAGATTCTTCTCTCTGTGTAGACTTATATCATAGATGGAGTCATCAGAGATGTGGCTAGGTCTTGATGTTAAAGCCAAGATGTTCCCCAACAGCACTGAAGTTTGGGATAGTGCTATGGTAACAGGGATGTCCCAGAGAGAGGGAGGGCTTGGGCTTCAGCTGAGTTATTCTGTTTGGAGAGCAAAAACATGATTTTTCAATTAAGCCTTCTTTATTTTTCCTCTCTCAGAGTGAAAACAGCCACATCTGGGGCACAACCAAACTGCCGCCCAAGGCAAAGTGCATGTGTGCGCATAGATATACACTCAGAATACACACGCTCTCTTCAGTGTGTATTCTATAAATTTGTGTGTATGCATAACTACACAAACCGAGGATGAGGTCACACCTGTGTTGGTGTTCTAGTGAGTGATTTATGACTCAGGAGTGATTTTATAGCATACTTTTGCTTAACAAGCCCATATAATAAAGAACTGGATTTTCCTGGCTTTGGGAAAAAAAGATAAATAAGCTTATGCATAAATAATCATAGAAAAAAAATATATATTATGTGCTTTTGTAGAGAGAGTTCAAGTGTAACATCCTGGAATACCATGCAAACTTTGAGTATATTTTTTTTCTCTCTCATCAGTCCATACGGTCCAAGTATGAAAGCTAAGCTGCAACTAAACTAAGCTTATCTTGAATTTCTCATCACTGTGATGTCACTACACACATGTTTACATTTGCCTGTCTATTCAGCCTGCAACAGCTTGTCCCACTAGCCAAATGAAACATTGACTTGATGCTGACTCTTTGGTAGGAAATGTCACTTTGCACAGCTCAGGTTTTTTTTTATTTATTTATATAAAATGGTTAATGGCGCACTTATATAGAGCTTTTATCCAAAGCACTTTACACTGTGTCTCAGTCACCCATTCACACACACACTCACACACCAATGGTAGCAGAGCTGCCATGCAAGGCGCTAACTTGCCATCGGGAGCAACTTGGGGTTCAGTGTCTTGCCCAAGGACACTTTGATATGTGGAGTCATGTGGGCCAGGAATCAAACTGCCAACCCTACGATTAGTGGACAACCCGCTCTACCACCTGAGCCACAGCCGCATATATAAAGAAGACATTCTTGGAGATTTTTGGTCTGAACATTTTGTCTAGCACATTTTTTTTTCCTGAACACATTCTTGAACGTTTCTTTCACACTGCTAATTTTCTAATTTTAGTCATTCCATCAATAATATACTCACCATCCACTATATTAGGAACATCTATGCACCTGTACATTCATACAATTATCTAATCAGCCAACCATGTGGTAGCAGTGCAATGCAAAAAATGCAGGTGTACAGGCATTCCTAATAAAGTGGATGGTGAATGTACAATGAATGCAAGCGGTCAGGTCCCTGAGGCAGCGAAGTAACCCCAAACCATAACTTTCCACCACTGTGCTTCAGAGTCGGTATGAGGTGATTCTCCTGAAAAGCTGTCTTTGGCCTGCGTCTAACATGTCTGCTGTCACTGTGGCCAAACAAGTCTGTCTTTGATTTATCTGTCCAGAGCACATCATTCCAAAAGGCCTGTTCTTTGCCTATATGCTCGTTGGAAAACTGTAGTCTTGGTTTAATGTTCTTTTTAGGCAGCAAAGGCTTTTTCCTGGCACGCCTCCTGTGCACATTTGTGGTCACATTTGTGCAACCTATTTCTGATTGTAGATGCATGCACTTTGACATCAGCAGTTGCAAGCCTTACTAGCAGATCCTGTGATGAAATTTTGGGGTTCTTGGAAACTTCTTTTTGCATCAGATGGTCTGCACTTGGGCTGAATTTGCTGGGACTGCAAGTCCTGGACAAATTGGCAGTCATTTGACATCTGCCATGATTTTCCTTACAATTATGTATTTCAAATTATTTTTTTCTTTTTAAATCTGTTCCCAGACTCTTAGGCATACAAAACTTTTTTTTTCTGCAGGCATTACAGAACTCTTTAGATCTTGGCATGATGACACCACACACCTCAATAACAAAAGGAACACCAGACACTAGATATGAGAGGGGTATAAATAAGACTCCCTAAGCAGGTTCTGATCACTGGAACCCAATCTTCAACACCTGATTCTAATTTTATGGATTTGAAAGGTGTGATGAATATTGGGGTGTACTTAATTTTTCCATGTGGCTGATCTGTTTTTTTGTTAATTTAGATTGTGAAAATTACTACAAAATATCAATTTTATGTGTCATTTGATAGTGTATCAACTTCATTAATAGGCAGAGGATCTAATGTTGGCTTGTCCAAATGTAAAACGCAAGCCAACTTTTTCCATGGAGTGTACTTATTTTTTCACATGACTGTATATTTCCATTTGCTTATTTATGTCTAAATTTTAACAACTTTGAAGTAGCTACCGATTGGTATGATTAGTATTAACTTGTTACATGATTGCCAGCCTTATTGGCATTTCTTAGTCTGAGAACATCTTGTCCTTATTTCAAAAAGTGTATCCTTCATGTATAGATCATTCCATGGTGTCAGTGGTTAAAATGTAATTATTATTTTTTTGTCATAATAAAGTATTTCTAGCAATTATGTCTGTTTTACAGGGATTCCATCTTCTTTACAGAATGAGTAATAAAGCATCTTGGCAAGTACAGGTGACTGTTTCAGTCAGTTAAACTGTACTGCAATAGACTGTGCGGTTTTAAAACCATGATCAAACCAGTTAAAGATGTGATGTTCTATATGAAGTGAGGCATCTCATATAGCCATGGAGACTGTGTAGAGGCAGTTTTTGCAACTATTTTTTTTTTTTTTTTTTAAACTTGTTTGCCAAGCTTGACACAAATCTAGCCACTGAGAGATACCTAGAAATGTAATGCTAATGAACTACCCATGTGCTCAGCCTTATTTTTCTTATGAATGATCAACGCAGAGCTACTTGAGAGTATTACACCATTTATAGTGGATGACCATGCGGATCTGTCAAATGAGCTGATGGCTGTGTGCATGAGAGACATGCATGGCAATAAAGTTAAGAAGGGAGCGAATAGATTTGCCAGATTGAGAGTAGAGTTTCTATAGATACTGTACTGTATGTTGCAACTCCTTGAATCATTAGAAGAGGGGTTCTCATCTTTCATTTTCTGTTCATTTCATTTTTTTTGTGTCTCCAGGAACATAATTTTCCTTACCCATGACTCACCTGGGCAAACTAATGAAGAGATTCATAATAAACTGATCAGTTCAAAAGTTTTGACAGGGTATATTTGCACGTTCAGAATGTATACACTGTGAATTGCACTACAGTGATGGTGTCTAGACAAGGTACATGTTTTTGATACTCTGCACTTTTTGTACACCTTTGGGACTGGTGTACTAGGTTCCTCCAGATTCAAAGAGAGCTTTATCATCAAAAATGTTTCGAACTAAATCAGGCCACTAATGCACGATCTCAAATTTAGGCTTTGTAAACAATTGTCATTTGGTGCTGTTTTGGAAATACTTGAGTTCTTTGAAACCAGTGCCACAACAGACTTAAGGATGATCTGCTTTTGCATCAAACCCAAAGTTGTGTTTTTGTCCCAAACATTTGGAGTATGAGGACTCGTCAGAATCGCCTGTCGATTATTGACTGCACAGTTCTGATCAGCCATTTTTGTGCAGTTGAGAGATGAACTGAAATAATGAAAGCTGCAGACAGTGTTTTGTTTTGGTTCATAAATAGCAATGCTGACCCCAAGCAGATGTGGTGTAGGATGTTTGTCAGTCACATCTGCTTTCAGAAAGAAGAAGAGCAGTATGGTCCAATGTGTACAGCAGCTGTATTTTTGCCAGTTGCTGTGTAGGAACGTGGTCAGTGGTTACTCTTCAATGATTGTACATGCTCACTTGCTTATTTTGTACGTCTGGAGGATTAAAAGCATTGTCCACTGGATGGCACATCAGAGCCAAGACATCCATGTCCATGTGGATTCCAAGTCAAACTAAAATGAATAAATGATTTCATGCACAGCGACGTTAAAGGCACTGATGTGCTCTGTTTCCTGTTAAAACTTTCCATCATCATCATCAGGATTGTTGTCATGAACTGCATCTCAAATCAAAAACTCTGGCCTTACATTCAAAAGTATTTATTAATCTATAAAATCCAGAAGACTGGTATGCAAAACAGACCTTTCAGTCAATTTGAAGGCTATATGATTTTTAAAACTCAAACACTAAACATAAGAAACCCAGAAGTCAATAAGAGTCTAGAACAGTACATAAGTGTGTGATTTGAGACACAACCCTAGTTTGTTTAGTCAGTGGCACACAGTGTCATGTGGTGCAATACTGCGTATTTGCATTGACCTTGCATCATGAAGAAGAGTTAATATCTGAGGACATGCACAAGAGACAATCCAAACGACCATCGGATGTGTACGGCAGCCGTCTTGTATTAAAAAGCAAGTATAAATACAGCCTTCGACAATATGGTATTCCATCAGGTGTTGTAGTAGACAACTCAAAGGGGTTATTTTTTATTATTTTTTTTAAACCCTCCCCCTCTCCGTTAGTGGTAATCAGGGTAGTTGTCATATTTACAATGTAGCTTCAGAAGCACTTTGCTTGCACAACTGATGAAAAGCTTTTGTCTGAAGCGTCCTGTTTCTCTAGAAACTTTGTATACCAAGCTAAAACCTGTTTCTCTCCCTCCCCCCTCTGTCTCTCTCTCATCTTATTTTTAGAAAATGACTTCAGTCTTTCTAAAAAAATTTCTATTTGTCTTTATTAGGGCTGCAACTAACGGTTGTTTTCATAATCAATTAGTTGGCTGATTTTTTTAAATTTTTTTTTTTTTCCGATTAATCGGATGGCGGGGCAAACTTTCATTACCCTTTTTTTGTTTATTTAAAATAAAATCCACAAACTGAGTGTTACAAATATAAACTTCAGACTAAAACAGCTGTTTGTCCAAAACAGAAAAGAACCCAATGCACACACACGCACACACACACCAGAATATATATTTTAATTTAGGGCTGTGGTTTAATTCTGTGCTTTTTGTGCATCCATAAAAAATAATGCATAAAATAAATACTTCTAAAATATATCTAAATTAAAAGAAATGAATAAAATACACTTTATATATATTTTCTTTTTGACTATTTATGCATTATTTTTTATGAATGCAGAAAAAGCACAGAATTTTACTTGTTTACTTTTGATCATGTTTTTATCAGACATTACAGATCTTACTCACTACACTCTGTATCATGGTGTCTACACTGCGTGTGATCAGCAACACGGCCTCGTTACTAACACATCACTTCCGTTATAATAAACGACAGAATTTACACTGCAAACGCGCAAATACAGAATATAATGACAAACTTAAACTAAACCTTTTAAGCAACTTGCACCAGTTTCCCCTGCCCCTTACACACAGTGGAGCATTTTGGATATAAACATAACTTTGCGCTTGTGCATCACTGTTTGATCTCTGCGGTGTTTAATATAAAATGCCACCCTGCATAGAGGACTTTCTTCCTCAGTCACATGATGATTTCTCCTCCGTCTGATGGTGACTGAGATCATGTTGGGAATAAAAGGTAACGTTGACATAAACAGTAAACTGAAGAAAGGGATTGTCGGTGAGTCTGGGTGTCTGCTGAAGCTAGCGTGCGTATGATGTCATGCACCGTCGACTAGGAAGCGGCTTATACTTCCGGTTAGTAAAAAAAACCCGCTAGTGATACTTTCTAAAATTCATACACTAGACGGTAGAGTACACGCTGCATAATGTAAGTGTACGTCATTTAGGACGCAACTTTAGTATTTACTCTCCGAAGTGTGTTTTCGGAAAAGAGGTAACATAGTGAGTAAATGTACCTCGTGCAGTGTGCAGACCAACTAATCGATAATGCGATTCATTGACAGTGATTTTCATAATTGATTATTATCGATTTTATTGATTAGTTGTTGCAGCTCGGGCACACGGTGGCTTAGTGGTTAGCATGTTCGCCTCACGCCACCAGGTTTGGGGGTTAGTTTCCCACCGCTGCTCTGTGTGCGCGGAGTTTGCATGTTCTCCCCGTGCTGTTAGGGTTTCCTCCGGGTACTCCGGTTTCCCCCCCAGTCCAAAGACATGCATGGTAGGCTGATTGGCATGTCCAAAGTGTCCGTAGTGTATGAATGGGTGTGTGAGTGTGTATGTGCCTGCGATGAATTGGCACCCTGTCCAGGGTGTACCCCGCCTTGTGCCCGATGCTCCCTGGGGTAGGCTCCAGGTTCCCTGTGACCCTGAAAAGGATTAAGTGGTATAGAAGATGGATGAATGGATGGATGGAGTTGCTGCAGCTCTGGTCTTCATCCATTTTTACTCATTGTTATACAAGTCCTCAGTTTACTGTTGAACCTGATAAATACTAGTTCCCTAGTGGGCAAAGATATGCTAATGAAATGTTTTGTAATGTATGAAATGTAAGGGCTAACCAAACCTCTGTGGTGCTATGTGAAATCAGATTTGAATCATTTGTCACATCCCTTTGTTTTGTTCTTCTAGGCTCTAAGTCATACTGTCAATACTAACTCTTTCCCTTTCTTCCTCTGACATCTTCATAGAGGAAATCATGCATCTCTATAATGAGGTCTCATTCTATTTTTTAATTTAATTTTTTTTTCTAAACCCCGTCAAGCAAACTTATTTTTCATTATATAGACAAGTGACGAATTAAGGGAAAAAAGAAAACAACAAAGTGAGTTAGTATGGTGTTGGGCCAGGACGATCTGCCAGAACAGCTTCAGTGCAGCTTGGCATAGAATCTACATGTCTCTGGAAGTGTCCTTGAAAGATGAACAACATCGTTCCAAAAGATACTCCCTAAATTGTTCAAACCCATCAGTCCAAACTGTCCCGTAAGTTTTCAGCTGGGTTGAGATCTGGTGATTGTGAAGGGGTGTTTTTTTTATTTTTTATTTTTTTATTTTATATCTAACTATCTATCTATCTATCTATCTATCTATCTCACACACACACACACACACACACACACACACACAAACAACCTCCTCATCAAATCATTCAGTGAGCCCTTATGCCCTTTAGATGGGGATGTTTTCACCCTGAAAGAGACCTCTCTCTCTCTCTCTCTCTCTCTCTCTCTCTCTCTCTCTCTCTCAAGATTCAACTTCACAGGATGAAGATGATCTTTGTATTGGTTTGCAGGGACTCTTTCATGTAATGGGTCAAGTGAACCCGAACCATGGCAGCAAAATGCACAACACAACAGAGCCATCTTTTTTTTTTTTTTCCCTTTAATTTGTTGTATGTCTGTATATCTTCCTGTTTACCGTGCTTCGGCTGTATACGTGTTAAGGAGTAGAAAAAGACCCAACGTGACGATCTGGAGACAAGACGAGGCTTGGTTTCTCTCATCTGGCTCTTGTTCTGGGTCTGTATTTCATTAATTATGCAGTAATGGGGTTCAGAGCTCCTTTGGAGACCCATGTGGTTTATCTGGGGCAGCTACGAGTTTGTGGCATGTCTCATTATAAAACATCATAAGCTGTAGAAGGTCTTTTGACTTCTCTCAAAGGCACAGTGTTTGTATTCCTTTACATGTCAGTTACTGAAGAATAGCTCTTCTGTATGAAAGAAATGGTCACGATTAGGATTGGCCTTTTGTTTTTTGTTTTTTTAATAGTAAATTTGTCTGTTTTTAGTTTGCCTTCAAAGGGTAACTCTTGCTCTCACAAAAATGATGCATGAGCCCTGAGAAATTTTTTTTACTTGATTTTCAATACAGGAACTACATTCAGTGCATATATATCATAAGGGCCTTAGCCAGTTGTTCACATTTATATTATTATTAAGCAAATTATTTTCAGTTTGGTTTTTTTTCTCCGTGCCAGCCAGTGCTTGATCTGTAGTCTAAAGTTATTCAGTTGATATGTGCACATCAGCACCCTCTCTGCCCCTACTAAAGCTTTGTGTCTGTTTAACAGTGCTGTGCCAGTCTCCTCATCTGATGTGAGTGTTTTGTTTGTTGTTTCCTACAAAAATTGTGTTTTCTGAAATAAAGCAAATGAGCTTGGAGTGTTGCAGGCTATGGCCTAAATTTAGATTCAGGGGTTGATCTTAATGCACATTGTTTTGTTTTTTTTGGTTGGTTGGTTTGTTTTTTGTTGTTTTTTTTAAAACTGGACCTTGATTGTGTAAATGCTGTCTAAGCTAGAAGACAGTAATGAAAGTGGACCACACAAGTGTAACCTCACCACTTCCTGTCTGCACTAATGTCACTGTAACTCATGAATCCACAACCTGCTGTGTATGACTGAGATGTAGCATGATTGACTGTGTGAATGTAAACCTACTGTACTGGTGTTCATGCAACTCGCATGCTACCACTGTATAAAACAAAATATGCCAAGCATGTATAATACAAAATGTGTGTAGTTGTTGTCTTAATTACACACCCACCTACTGTACAGCAGCATTATGCAGGCATACTCAATTGAATACAAGCTTCAGTGTGGCTTCAGAAGAATGAAGCAACAGTGAATAAGTGAAAAGAACCAGTGACGTAAACGTATGAGTGAGATGATTGAGGCATGGAAAGTGGACAAAAGAGCCTCTTTCATCTCTCGTGTGTTTAGTGGTACAGTAAAATGAGTAAAACAAGCCTGTATTCAGCTTTTGTTGATATGAAAACAGAAGTTTATTTTATTTGTGGCAAGTTGTGGCCATTTTGGAATACACATTCTCTCGCTCTCTTTCTCTCGCTCTCACTCCTCTCATATTTAAGTGGATACACATTTACTCTGCTTTATCATCCTTGGCTTCTTGACAGTTGCGATACAAACGTGAATATTTTCACGTCGCTTATGAACTAGGCCTGTGTGGTTCTCCATGCTGAACTGTCACAAGTGTAAGCACACACACTTCTGCTCAGTTTGCTGGATTCCCCCGAGATTCCTAAAGCATCTTGTTTACAATGTGTTTAATTATAGCAATAAAATCTAAGCTTGTCTTGTTGCACAAACACAGAGATTTGAGTTTGCATGTGCACACATGACTTTTTGCAGAGTGAGCACTAGATGGAGCTATAGTGTATGAAAAGGCTGTTTGTATACAGTAAATCTCTTGCTTTTAGAATTTTGTGTGAGTTAAATGAAAAATGATCTGCAGTAGTATCTCGTCGGTTAACGTCCAGTAATAGTGAGCATGAGAGTCAGAGTCACTGCAGGGCCCTTAACTCTGATTTGCTCAGATTGTATGAGGACACTTTGGAAGTGTTTACCAAATGAATAAATGTCACTGCAAACTTTAAGTGATTAGGCAGCTCTTTTCTAAGAGTGTTGTAAGTATTATCAGTATTTTTAAACACTGAACAATCAAAACTGTTCCTCAGAGTAATGGCTACCAATTTGTTTCTTTTTCTAATATATTTTTATATGTTGTGTAAAATAAATTATATAAATATAGATTTATATCAATAGACAGGGTTTTGTTTTGTTTTTGTGTTCCACAGGTGTTGGTTTTGTTTTTGTTTTTTTCCCTCCCCCCTTTTCTTCTTATAGTAGTAGTGGCACTTCGGTTTATAAACACAAATATGGCAAATAAAAACCATAGTGGTGGTCTAGTGACTACTGTTGCCACCTCACACCCCCAGGGTCTCTGGTTTATTCCTGAGCTCGGGATGCTGTCTGTATAGGGTTGCACATATTCTCCACATGCCGACATGGGTTTCCTCCAGGTTCTCCAGTTTCCTCCCATTTCCAAAAATATTGCCTATGCCCCTAGGTATGAATTAGTATGAGAATGCGTAAGCACATGGTACCCTGTGATGGATTGGCATTAGTGGTTCTGAATGAAACCATAATGCTACTCAAGATTAAAAAATAAATAAATTACAAGCTCAAATGTAATGCAATCACTTCTCTTTTCATTCAGCTTAGACTTGATCTTTACTCACTCCTGTAAGTTAAATCCATTGTTTAAATTAGATTTTACTTCTTATGATTCTGACCAGCCACACACACACACACACACACACACACACACACACTTGATGAGGTTAGACCTTGGTCATTTGTGTGACCCTGGCCTGCAGTCATCTGATCTCCTGTTCCAGCATGCACTTCTCACTCCCTCACCTTAAATTGCCTGCGTTTAGATGTTGGCACAGTCCGGCATGGTGAAGCAGCAGTGGGAAACCACCGTGTTGCTATTTGTGTGGTTTTGATTCCTCCCTGAAGTGTGTGGAGCTAGCTGCGTCTTGTTTTTCTTCAGGGGTGGGTTAATGGGGGGGTGTACATGTGCACGACCTGTCTACAATGTGTGGCCCCTTGCTCTCCTGTCACTTGGTCATTGACTGACATTCTGCACAGTCGATCACGCTTGAAGGACCGCACGCTTCCCCCTGTTTGCTCCACATTGAAATTTGTTAATTGGTCCCTGGTGAAGGCTCATCTGTAATTAACAGCAGAGCAGCACAGGGACATTCTGTAAGTTCGCTGTTACTTTTTTCCTTTCTGTTTAGTAGTTTCCACAGATTACTTGTAAGTGTAGGCTGGTTTTGTCCGGTATGTTAGAGCTGGATAATGATAATGATGATTGCAGTATATTACTGCAGTACATTCCATCCTCGTGGATCAATACTTTTATGACTACATTTTGCTCACATTTTTAAATTTTATTTATAGTATGCATTTTATAATACAGATAATACTGATTTGTTGTGAAAATTAAGTCTGTCTATCTATCCATCTGTCTATCTTCCTGTTTGTCTGTTCAGTTTATGTACCACCTGTCTACCACCCAAGGTTGCCCAATGTCTGCCAGTTGGCTCAAATTGTATATTTTAAGTTGTCTCTCTGTGTGTGTGTGTGTGTGTGTGTGTGTGTGTGTGTGTGTGTGTGTGTGTTAGATATTGACTATAAGAGAACTGATTCAAGTGGGTGTAAACTAATTAAATAGACTCCTACATCAGTGTGATGCAAAATCTTTGGTGCCTCTTTGTGAGTCAGTGTACATTTACTAATGCAGCTGAATATGGCGCATGAAGTTTTACCCATAATGCGTATATACATGAGTGGCTGGTGATATTGGGTGTGTGGTGTGGCAGATTAACTAGTCCTACAGACTCTATAGCTGTTCACTGAGCCCCACCTGCTTTTTCCTCTTTAGAATTTAGAAGCTAAAATAGAATACACACAGTCCACAAGCCAGGCTTTGTTCCTACAGCCTGAAGTATACACAAGCAGCTGTATATGATTGTGATTTCAGAAACAAACTCACTTTAACTCAGGGAAAAGTCAAATATCTAGGGATTTTAATTGATTACATTTCTCCACAGTGGACAATGTGGTTAGTAATAATGGGTCGTGTGTAATATTTGGAGAAAATCTGTCTGCTGTGAAGATCTCAGAGGGCAAAATAAACTCCAGTCTTTGTGATGCTTCATGCTGTGTAAATGTTGGGGGCGGGGGGAACGTGTAATATGGGCCCCCAACATTCAGCCAATGTGGATTAAGAGGCATCTCTACTTGTTACATGTCAATTCAGAAACTCTCTCACTTGCACTGATTTTTGGCTTAGGTAGCATGTGTGCTGAACGAACACTGCAGCGCGGTTTCGAGACTTAACTTTTGCCAATGTTGATAAACTTTTAAAGTGGCTCCCTTGAGTAAGGCCCTTGAGTTTGCCTTTCCATCAGCATGAAAATGGCACCAAAAGCGTGTTTTGTGTTTTTAAATCCACTTTCCGAGAATGCTGAAGCCATTTGATTGCCTTATAATCTCCATAATTCCATGAACATTCTCCATGTGTTTGATATTCTTGTATTTGTTCCTCACTTTTAAAAGTAGTACAACTACATTATCTGTCCATATTTTGTCTGGGTTCACTAGCTAATCATGTGATTTTGATTTTTTACATTTTTTTTCCCTCTCAGAATTGATTCCGACTTTATTACAGTACATTTTAGTTAAACCCTCACAACCATTTCAATGAACAGATATACAAGATATAGGTTATATAAAGGGTGACAGATGACAAAAAACATTCCTGTGTCTCTAACAACCATATTAAAAGATGGCAGGAATTTTAATCTCTCAACGTGACTTACTGGAGATGCACCTCAAGCGCTACAGTTTTATTTAGAACACATATTATTGTTTGTCTGATTAGAATCGCCACTGTCGTCGTATACCTTTTAGGAGACTTACTCTTGTTTTACCACTTCACTAAAAGTTCAACCTCTTTATATATTCAGTCCCATTTCCTGGCATGTACTGCGTCATTGACTTTTTGCTCCCATTTTTACTTTAAAGTTTGACCTTTTTATAAAACCTGACCATTTGTTTAAGAAGGAACTTGTCCAGCATATACACTATACTCTATATATACCACAATTATACATCAGCCTATACCCTGTGTTGAGTTGCCTGGCCATTGGGTCACCGGTGCTTTTGCTGGCACTGACTAATATACACAAACACACACACATGCCTCATGTAGCCCCATGGGTGCATTGACATCAGTGACCCAAACAAGCCTCCAGTTAGGGAAAAGAATGGAGGGTTGAGCGAGGCAGCCACTGAGCAAACACCTCTCCTTATTGGGGCAAGGGGTAGAGGTGGGTGTGTGTGTGTGTGTGATGATTTTAGGGAAATGTGACTAGCATTTTCTTGACTTTGTACCGTTTGTTGAAGTTCACCCACTGGAAGCCAGTGAGTATGAGGTTCTGGATGAATTTGCACCAGTTACTGTATACTTTATCAGAGTTGAATTACTCTCACACTGAGGTCTATATCATACCGGGTTACAGGGATGGTCATTCTGTAAAGTTTGCATTTGGCTCATGGTCAGTATGGCAGTATGTACCACAGGAATTCCTGGTTTAAGTAAAGCTATCTCCAATGGATTAGAAACTAAAATGTTTCCTGTAACCACTGCACTGGAAGTATGATCAGCCTGGTTCCTTTGGTGAAGTGTTGAGGTCATTTATTAAACCATCTGTTAAGCCAGAGTCATTGTTATGGTTTGAAATTTTCTCAGTATGATAACTTGCTCCGAAAATATCCAGGGCCGTGGTATTAATTGACCATTTCAAAACACACAAGCCAGCGGTAAAAATGTATTATAAAATATTTCTATATTTTTAACAATAAAAAGAAACCAATAGATCAAATCCACTTACTGTTCTTCTTTCTCAGACAGATACTTTTCAAGAATGAATGAATGATTTTTGCATAAATTTTCTTTCATTGTCAATATAATCACGGTCTTTAAAAAAAAAAATCTAATTACCATGGCAGTGTGTAGCGTTACTTAAACAAAGTAGATGATTTTCATTTGGTTATTGTAGCAATATGTGCTTTCGATAGCCGTCGTTTATGATGCTCCGCGCATGTTTGCAACTTTAGCAGAGGTAAATGTAACGTGTTTACAAAAGAAGCAGATTACACAGCCGAAGGTTTTCAGGGCAGTCTGCGTTTCATGCGTGGAGAAACTGAGGCGGCTGTAGAATGATTTTAGGGCTCCAGAGCGGAGGGTATTTTTTTTTAATTTTTGGGAGAGTTGCAGCCATACAGAAAAAAGATGAGACCCACTGAAGTAAGGAACTTGATTAGGTAAAAAAATAATAAGGTAACAGGCAGAAATACATTTGAATCTGTATTTTGAAAATCATTAATGAGGTAACCGTCCAGTCCTACAACGTGACTAACGTGAAACTGTGACACTGTAACCGCTTGAGTCATCAGTTTGTTTTAGATGAGGAGTGCAAAACTGTTTAATTCTGGAGTGCTAAATTCTGTCACATTTTGGTGATTTTTCTTGATCTCATACCTTCTAAACTTGGTAATCAACTGCTAAGATGACTCCGGTGGGTTTGAGTAGGAAAATCAACACACAGTTGTCAAGCAAGCCTAATTTAGCGTCTAGTCAAGTTACTCTTTCATCTGTAGTCTCCCAACGCTGCCCATTCCAACAGACTTCCAGTGTAACCTCAGCCCCCTGCCATACCCTCTGCTCTCACTTTGATGTTAGAAAGATCAGATGAGCCACACTGTGATATGAAGCTAAGATCCGAGTCCAGATTTCCACAAGCTCCGGTAAGAATATCTCCCTCCTCAGCTCTCATCCTGGATGCTGGAATCTCTCTCTGTTTTCAGGAGGGCCCGTGCTCTGTTGGAGACCCCACAGCTCCATCCTGTCCCTTTGCATAACTATTAAACCAACACAGTGATAGTAGAAGGGGTAATTTGCTCAAGTGAGTCACTGCATTTTCTGTAAAGAATTCACACACTTTGGAAAGGCTAACTTTTTTGCTTTTTTTTTTTTTGGCTAACTTTTGCTTATTTGATGATTGTGCAGTTTGGATTTAAGGTTATGTTACCATTGCACCATTTTTTTCAGTAATTATACAGTAGTTTGGGGAACATTTCACATTAGCTCAGGTTGTTTCTTGACAAAATAGGCTCAGCAGCTTTAATCTATCCTGGTTCATAGGTCCAACATGCTTTATTAGAGGCGAACAATGTAGTAACCAGGAACTTTTAGCTACAAAACCTGCATGTTGGTTATGAACAGCGTGAACGCTTTAAGTGTGGAATGGATACTGTTGAAATATTCACCTGAAAATATGACCATGAAAATAAAGACTTAAATCCATCACCTCTGCAGGAGACAAATCTTACCTAGTCTCCTAGCTGTTAACTACCTGGCTAGCTGTGTGCTAATGCTACGTGCAGTTTTACATTAGCAGTGAGTGATGTTATCAATTTCAGGATATAAAACAAGCTCCATTATGATGTCGATCTCCTGCACAAACTCACAAATATTAAGTCCCACAGTGTTGCTATCCAGGTCTCTCGTCAGGGTCTTGGAATGAACACAAATATGAAAGCTCTGTATTTGCATTGTAGTGTCCTATTTAAAGTACTTTTGGTTTACCAGTTTGCATGAAACAAATGCTGAAATCAATCATTGGTACTGAATGAATCTGGTACTGATTTCCAGTTATGTGATTACATGATTACTGATTTACATCTTTAATCATTTAGCTTGCTTATGGAGTGTAATGTAATCTGATCCCTTTTGGAATACTTCTATCTGGTTTATTTATTTTATTTAATCATACTTCAGAGCAGAATCATCTTGTAACTTTTTTTTTTCGACTTCAGTGCATACTGAAGATGCCATTTTATATGAACAATACTATTTCTGAACATTTTTACATAAAGTAAATGTACATTTCAAGACATTTAGCTTACCAAATAAATACAGAGCTGTAAGTAAACATTCCATAACGTGAGATTTTTGTACTGGTATAAGTTAGTTTCTCTAAGGGGAACCAGACTGAAATCTGAGTAAACCACAACTCTACAGAGGGCACTTTAGGTGTGGAACAGAGTAATACGATGCACTTTTTGGCACACTAGACTTAAACAGATTTTAAACGGATATTGAAAACCATAATAAAATGTTATCTTTAGAACTGTCGAGGATGAAGAACAGGAGATGGGAAGAATGGCATATCAAAAATATTTACACTACAGAATATACATCTTTCCAAAATCATGCAATTAAATAACATTTCCACAAAGTGTAAAAAGAATAAGCAATGCCTCTGCTGTACATTTGAAATCTGATCAGATACGGTCTTATATGGACGACCAAACCTGCAGAAATTAAATAGATGGATAGATAGGTAGCTGTAATAATAGGAAAATTAAATAAAGGAATAAATTACTTGACAAATATAATTATTTATTTTTATATTTATTCATGCTTAAATATATGGGATCTAATGCAGGAATAAATAAATAAGTGCATAAATATAAAAAGTAATGGAAAAAATAAGTTAAAAGGAAAACAAATGCAGAAAATAGTAAATGAATCAAAGTAATACAAAATAAATTTGGGATAAATTTGTTTATTTATTCCTTTCTTCTGTCTTCATCGTCGTCTTCGCTGTCTCCGTTTCTCTTCTCCGTTTTCGTCGTCGTCTTCTCCATCTTCATGACGCAATGTAACTGTAGAGCTATGCAAGTACAAAATATTCATTGATTAATTGAAACAGAAGAGCTTGTGAATATGTGCATCATGCAATGTAAAGTATACAGAAAAATTACCCTCCTTTCATTACATGTAAAAATACAATATGCAACCTGGTCTCACAGACAAGAACATTTGCATGCAAGTTCCTGAAGTATGTAAATTAGCACTTTTAAAAATGTTTTGTCTGTGTGCTTTTTCTTATAACATTACCTCCCCAACAGAGTTTTTAGACTGATGGTATTCTCAGTCCGTGACCTAGTGAACCAGTATCAGGATGTATTTATTGAGCGAGACTTCAATGCACTTCTGTAAGATGCTCTGGATAAGAGCATCTGCCATATGCCATAAATGTAAACTTCTCTGCCGCATCGTTCTGCCACATGCATACGGTGCGTAGGAGCATTCACGCAACTTTCATGCAAGTGCTCTGTATGTGCTCAACGTTCTGCACAAACATATTTTAACCAAGCTAACATCTTCCACTGTGCTATTTGAATAAGATCGATATGTAATGAATAAGTGTACCTCCTATTATTATTATTATTATTATTATTATTATTATTATTATTATTATTATTTATTTTTTATTATTATTTTTTAATAAAAAAAGAGCCCACCTCTTGTGTAAAGTCTGTGACTGTATGTAAACACGAGCAGGCTTGCAAGTCATGTGGAAATGCAGTATGATAATGCAGGTGTCTTCAAAATGCAGATAGGTGTTACCCTATTCTTTAAACTACTGAGAATACACGTTTGAAAATACCTGTGTACAATCACGGGTATATGTTACCGTACTGCATTTCTAGCCCGATTGTGTTTGCTGAGAAGAGTTTGGCATAAGTTTGGCTTATCTCATGATCCCAGGAAGTCATTCATCAGTCATAAAATGCACTTTATGCATGAAGTGGGCTACGCTCAATATATTGAAAAGAATAAGGTAAATTTGTTTACTACATATCAGTCATGTTCAAATAGCATATTGGTAAAGGTTCGCTAGGCTAAAGTACATTGGTCCAAAACGCAGCTTTCGAGCGAAGGATTAATACGTTACTGTGCAATGTATGCTTGTTCCAGAATATTGATAATCAGTGTTTATAAAGTGCTTTATAAAGTGCATGTTGTGTGCAAATGCTTTTTTTTTTTTTTCTGAGACTGGGTTAAAACATGACATGAAAGACATTGCATGCCAACAGGTTTTAGCTACAACTATTAGGCACTGGTGTTTGTACAGTTTAGTATTTTTTTCTTTTTAACATCATTTTGCATATCATTTTACTTGAGATGTGCTTGTTGTCTTCTTATACTTATACTGATATTCTCGTTTTATTTGAAAAGCTCAATTTTCTTAATTGTATCTCTTTAAAATATAGTATTATCTTTCAATTTAATATTCAAACGATGCTTAAAAAAAGTCCATGTTCCTATTTTTTTATTTCTTCCAAAACCATATGTAGATGATATAATATCCGCCACTGTGATTGGGATAATACGATGTTGGGGGAAACTCAGTAATTCCCAAGTAATAAGCTATGATTCCCTGATGTCCAAAAATGTAATTAAATAATCCAGAATAAAATAACGGTAATCTAATTACACGTTTTCAGATGTCTCCTATCTGAGTATCAGGTTATATAAATCTAGGCTACATGTAACTGGTCACCTTTGGCTTAACTTGTGCCTTTATCCCTCTTAAGCAGTGTGCTTGAGTTTACCGTCTCCATTTCAGTTGGATCTCGTTTAAAGATTTACTCCCCTGTGGAGTATCACACAGGCAACATTAGGCCAAGCTGAAAATCTGTACTCTTGTGTGCACCCATGGGCACTCGGGCATGTTCCATCAACCTTTAACAATGCATTTTACATAATGGAATGAAGTCATGCGTATGCTACGCATCTCTTGAGACACGCGCTCAAACAGGACCGTCTTATAGAGTTTATTATGTCTAATGAGAAGTGTAGCCCTCACCACAGAGGAATAAACCACTAAGTAGGCTCCAATTGTAGCCTGACATCATATAGTCATTGGTGGGTTTTAGTCACGACCTTATAGCAACTCAAGTGCTGATTATTTGGAGCATTAGCTCACGCTGTGGAATGTCTTTGATCTTGTCAGATCGTGTTCAGTAATGGTTCCTAAAAGGGGGTCTAGATCTCTTACACAACCTTCACATCCTGCTGTGTTGCAGGCTTTCAGCTGTAACGGAAGTGCCCATGTGGATTTGAGTGACAGTATAAATTTGTACTAGGCTTCAGTTCTCTCCTGAGTTCTCCCCCAGTTTCTGCAGGAACTGTGTCTGTTTGAGGGTGTGTTTGAATGATAAGTGTTGCAGTGGAAACATTGTAGGCAGGATAATGTGCCAGAAATAGTCTAGGCTAAATGCCATACTGCATGTGCTCCAGTGCTTGACCTCTCACCAGCGGTGTTGTAACCCTTTCTCTTGCCATATCTCACTCTCGACCCACTTTTCCTCTGCATGTCCACTTCTTTCTTCTTTGATCCTCTTTTGCACTGCAGCTGGGTTTCATTTTGCCTCCCCTCCCTCTGTCCATGTTTATTATTCATTTATCTTTCAATGCTTTTTTTTATTATCTGCTTCACCCCCTTCCTTCTGACCCCTCAAAATGTATTTCTGTTCTTTATACACACTTCTGTTTTGTGTTTGGTTTTTCCTTGTCTTGTTTGGTCCATGCTTTCCATTTCTGACACATTTTTTTTTTTCCACATGGCAAGGATTTGTGCTGGCTCTGCTGGAGCCCCTCTGCAGAGGAGTTTAATGAACTTGATAAGGTTATTCTCAGGATCTGTACTGGAGGTAGATAATGTATTCTAAATACAAATACAGATTAAAAATAGGAGGCACACTTCCAGAAAGGTTCTCGGGGCATCTGGTTGAGACTAGAGCTGTGCATCTGGACCAGGATGCTGCAGGAAACACTTCAATGCAGGCACGAATGAGCGGTCCGATGTGAAGCTTGCCGGACAATTAAAGACAATATTTATTGACTTGATCACCCTATTACCTGGTAGTCATGGTTTTATATATTTAAATATCTTGTATATTTTGGGAAACAGGGCCACCTATTTTCATTAAGTGTCTGCAGGTACCAACAAAAATCACTCCAAGACCGGGATGGCAAAACAGTCCTTTGCATATTTCTATCCATCGGTCATTTTTTTTTTTTTTTTTGTTTTGTTTTGTTTTGTTTTTCTTCACCGCTAATACTACACAGGGTTGCGGGGAGCCTGGAGCCTATCCCAGGAGGCACTGGGCAGGAGACACCCTGGAAGGGGTACCAAGCCATTGCAGGGCACAATCTCACATACTGACGCACCACGGACTACTTGGAGATGCATATCCGCCTACAACGCATGTCTTTGGACTGGGGGAGGAAAACGGAGTACCGTATCTGGACGAAACCCCCAAAGCATAGGGAGAACATGCAAATCCTGCACACACACAGGGCGGAGGTGGGAACCCCCGGAGGTGCAAGGCAAATGTGCTAACTACTACGCCACTATGCCCCGCTAAACTAAAGGGAAAAGCTTGTTCCAGCATGACAATACCCCTGTGAACAAAGTGAGGACCATGAAGTCATGGTTTGCCAAGTTTTGAGTGGAAGAACTTTTAGTCCTGACCTCAACCCCACTGAACGCATTTGCAATGAATTGGAATGCCGACAACACTCCAGGTGTCCCTGTCCGACATCAGTGCCTGACCTCACTAATGCTCTTGTTGCTCAATTAACAAATCAACATTTTCCAAAAGTCTTGTGGAAAGTCTTCCCAGAAGAGTGGAGGTTATTGTAACAACAAAGGTGGGACGGGCTCTGGAATGAGATGTTCAGCAAGCACATATGATTGTGATGGTCTGATGTTCACGTATATTATACGGTCAAAAGTAGATCACTACATGTGAAGTAAAACATTTTATCCTGGTATTTTGCTATACTAGAAGCAACCCCTGTGTTTTTACAAATGGGCAGATGACTGGAATGATAGCTTGTGAAACATTCTGTGACTATTGTGTTTAAACAGTCAACACTATTTCTAGCTCCACCCACCTGCAGATGTAGAGGACTCTTACAAAACTCTTAGTAAGGGTAACAGATCTCAGCAAAGATGCAACTCACTTGTAAATAGAAATAGTGACAAAATATGTGATCATAAATTAGCATTAATGTGCACACGATGTGTGGTGAAGGGCTATGAGTTAACATCATAATCAGTCAGAAAATACTCGACACCGATTCACCGTGAAGAACCTGACCGAGGCAAGAAGATATGCCTGTGGTTTTCAGACTTCCAAATAAAACATTTTACAGTTTACTTGATTCAAGAGCCAGAAAATTGGATAGAACATTTGTCACTTTATTTTTCAGCACCAAATGTGGTTAAAAATATCAAACAATCGTTGGCCTAGGACCCAGAGTCTGTAAATGAAAGACTTGAGGAGAAATGCTTTGGGGACTGATGTAGAATTTTTGAGATGGCGGGTCTAATAGAGTAACTGTTTCATCACCATATAATGCGGTGTCAGTCTTGAAACGTGTGTGTGTGTGTGTGGGGGGGGGGGGTGGTATATGGAGGAATAGGGTACTGAGTTCATTGTCATAGTAATTGACAAGTGCCCTTGTACTATTATGGGGTGTTGCTACAGGAATGCGTTTTTTTTTTATTTATTAATTTAATTTTTTCGGAGGAAGCTGTTCTGTGTATAGGTAAAGTGAATGTGGGGCATAAATTAACATTCCCTTCCCCCATTCCTTTTTTTTCCCTTCAGAGGTTGTTCTAGCCATTATATGATTAGTGTGTGTGTCTCTCTCTCTCTCTCTCTCTCTGCACTAGCACTGTTCATGTGTCATTGCTCAGTGGAATTTCTCGTTCCTGTGAGGCGGTCTGTTTCCCTCTCTATTGCTCACATTCTCTTCCTCAGCTGTTCCCGAGTTTAAAAGTACATAAATACACATGCGCACACACGCCTCCCCCCCCCCCCAAACTCAGTAATCTGATTAGCATTATTTGAGCAGCTTAGCACAATGCTGCATTAGCCTGTTAGCTGGTCTTCTGCCAGCAGTCAGTATGCTCTGATCCAGCTCTATGTAGACAACGAGCCAGCACTAACAGACAAAACGCTTAAATGTGTGCACTTTCCGAGTAGCTGCTCCACATTGTTCATCCTGCTGCCCTGTCTCTGTCATGCTAATTCTATCACTCTCTCTGCTTTATATTCAGCCCCTTTTGCTTTCTTCACACTGTGCTCTCTCTCTCTCTCTGCCTCTCTGTCTCTGACTCACTGCCTGAGGACTCCTGCAGGCGAGTCTGCATCACCTTGAAGTCCGTTGCTGCCTCCCCGCAGTCCCCTCCCTCCATACTCCTCCTTCAGTCCTTCTCTTTCTCTCCTCCTCCACCACCTCTTTCTCGTCCTCCTCTATTCCCATCTCTGTCTTTTTCTTTCTCTCTGTCTCTCTGTGTCTCTCTCTCTCTCTCTCTCTCTCTCTCTCTCTCTCTCTCTCTCTCTCTCTCTCTCTCTCTCTTTCTATCGGTCCTCATTCCAGCCTTCTCCTCTTTATCTTTTTTCCAAAATGTATCAGAACGCGTGGATTGCCAACTATCTTAGCCATGTCAAGTGCTGTCAAGGTGAGTGGAGGAGAGCGCAGGTTTGGTGATGGGACTGTCCAGTTACTGTGCATTATTCCATTCATTAGGGCTGCTCTGGCTTAGAAATTTCTGTGCAGCAGATTTAGCCTTCAAGGACATGCTGATTAAGTACAAAAGACTTTCTGGGAATAAGAGATAGAAGGAATGAGAGAGAGAGAGAGAGAGAGAAAGCAAGAGAGGGCGAGAGTGAAACCCAGTGCAAATATCTGGGCTCTTCGATACTTTTTCTCTCAAAGGAATTTATTCAGTAGTCGAGTTTAAAGCACGTTTTTCTGGTATATCTGTGTCAGCGTCTGTTTGACTTTAAAAGCGTATGCAGAGCTTCCACTGTTCCTCTGCCAAATTGTAGTTTTATGGTTTTGTTTTGCCCTCTGTGTGTATTTGCAGTGGGACGTTATTTATTTATTTATTTATTTTTATTTCTCCACCGTGTTGAGTTGGTCTTCTGTTTGGTAATATGCAGAGAAATTCATAACAGGTGTGGGAGAACGTTAATGCTAAGCTGTCAGTCTTGCTTTTAACTATTAAACTTTTGTCAGAGTATAATGTAGTCGTGAACGTATCCATAAAGCGGTGCTGGGTTGAGGTGATTAGACTGTAAAATGGGTTTAATGTGTCCATATGTTCACCAGCTCAACTGTCACAGCACAAACTCTCATGCTGGCCTTCATCACGGATGGCCTTTAAAGTAGCCAGATATTCTTAGATGTTTCGACACGGATGTTTTTAATTTCTCTCATGATGTAAGTGGCTATAGATATTGAAATGACACACTTCCCACTGGGGTAATCCTGTGTGCGTAGAAAGCTAATCCTTCATTAGCAGTGCCATGTGCTGCAGTAAGACCCAGCTGCCGTGCTACCCCGATAGTTTGCAGTGAAAAGCAGCAATACTGTTTATTTATTTATTTCCCCCCAGGTTTTTGATATTGGTTATTTTGGATATTGTATATCTTGTCATGAACTGCGTTTTTGCAGTTTTGCTTTCAGGCAAATAGCAGAAAGCCAAATAATCTCAACAAACTGCCACATGAATATAAATAGCCTTATTATTATATAGTGCTAACCAGGCTGTGACATGTTCTGTCTCATGCTTTAATGACTCCAGATGCTTATAGCATGACTTATCACATAAGCCTGTGTGACTTGTGCATTCCGTCACTGTTATCTCTCTATCACTTAGGAACATTATCTGTGACTGTCTATTCTTTAAAACAGGTGTGTAGAGTATGCTCTACAGAGTATGCTATAATCTCATGATAAAAGAAGTCAGTATAGTGATGGTGTCGCATAGTTTACATGGTCAGTATTTTTACTTTTCACATCACAGGGTCCTACTGTTAGGGCTGTGGTTGAAATCTTTCAGATGGGAGTGGATGTAGGAGTGGGTGTGGCAGTGTGCGTGCATGCGTGTGAGGAGGTTTGGAATAGTAGGCATGCCATTAATTGTCACACTAGACTGTATTAGCTTCTGGGTACAAGATGGCTGAGAGCCAAGCATATCTCCCATCATATAAAATATGCTAGTAGCAATTTTAGTCTAGTTTAAAGAGACTTGTTTGATATTTTTATAGTATTTCTTGTTGTCGGGAAAAGCTGTTGGTTGTCACTCACTTAAAACTTCATGATATGGATTGTGGTAAATGTTGGAATATGTTTTAAACATATTTGTGAACCTTGGGGTTATTTGATGAACCATTGGTAAAGACTGCATTATTTAATTTTGGGGGCAGCAGGCTGGTGCTCCAGGTAGTTTTGCCACTGCACAGCTCCAGGTTCGATCTCAAGCTCGATTCACTGACTCTGTCGAGTTGCAAAATGTTCTCCCCATATCCACATGGATTTCTTCTGGATTCTCTGATTTCCTCCCACATCCCAATAACATGCCAGTAAGTGGATTATTTAATTTTGGTTGAACCCTGTGAGTGTGGTGATTTTTTGTCAAATGTAACTACAACCCCAATTCCAAAAAAGTTGGGATGCTGTGTAAAATGTAAATAAAAACAGAATGCAATGATTTGCAAATCTCATGAATCCACATGTTCAAAATAGAACATAGAAAACATATCATATGTTTAAACTGAGGAAACGTACCATTTTAAGGAAAAAATAATGTAATTTTGAATTTGATGGCCGCAGCGCGTGTCAAGAGTTAGAATGGGTCAATAAAAGGCTGGAAAAATAAGTGTTACTAAAAAGAAACAGCTGGAGGTTAACTGGCGACATTATTCTGAAATTGTTCCACAAATTGTAGACGTAGTTTTTCGCAGATTGGTGAACCTCTGCCCATCTTTACTTCTGAGAGACTCTGCCTCTCTAAGATACTCCATATTTTTTTTTTTCTCCCTTTTTTTTTTTTTTTAAAATACCCAATCATGTTACTGACCTGTTGTCAATTAACCTCCAGCTATTTGTTTTTCCTTAAAATGGTACATTTCCTCAGTTTAAACATGTTTTTCTATGTTCATTTGTGAATAACACATGGGTTTGAGATTTGCAAATCATTGCTTTTTTTATTTATTATTGTTCTTTTATTATTATTATTTACATTTGACACAGTGACCCAACTTTTTTGGAATTGGGGTTGTACAAAGAGAAACATTTTTACTGTGCACCCCCCACATGAGCTTGCATTCTTCTCAGAACGATTTGTGAGGTGATTTCGCAACACATGAAAACGAAAGCATGAAAAGCCATTTATTTCCCTTCACCCACTTACCACAGACTTTGACAAGGTTCAAGATCCATTTAGCTGTACTGTGCAGGTGTAGGGCAGCTCACTGAAATGAAATCAGGACATGAGATTTTGGGTCACAGATTCTCCAATGGAAAGGTGAGATCTCAGTGCTGATCGTAAAAGGATCAGTGAAGCACAGCTTTCAAATATGACATTTAAAATGGAATCGATCACCAAGAATTTCATTGTTTGACAGGATACTAGATCTGTGTTCACAAAAACATGTGCAAGTTATATTTTGTACTGATTTTGTTGTGGCATGGAAGAAAACATTGTAATTTCATGCTCACTTCAAGTATTTGCCATTGTATTCTAGTATTTGCAGAGCCATGTCATCAGCCAGATACTTTTTGATTTGTAAAAATAATAATAATAATAATAAAACAATCATGATATTACTTTTTTTATTTTTATTATAATGTCTAAAATGGATCTGGCTACTTAATTTTTTTTTTAATTTTATTTCAGGCGTTACATATTTCTGGCCTGGAAAGAGGCTTTGCCCCCAGGCCAAACAGTGCTGCTCAGCTCTGCTACTTTTCTTCAGAAGGCAACTTATATATATATATATATATATATATATATATATATATATATATATATATATATATACACACACACACACACTGAAAGTCAAACGTTTTGGACACCTGCTTTCTTTGTTTTATTGCATTTTTGGTTCTAGTTCCTGTAAAATATAAATATTGTGTGCTGCACATGGTTAATCAGAGAGATAAAGATTTTGTCCATTTCTGGTTAGATTCAATCTACGTCCAAAAAACGAAAATCTTTTATAAAAAAAATTCTCAATTCACTAATTCCTACTGCTTAGCTTTTAAAATTGTACACCATGTGAAACGTGTTCACTTGAACAAAAATGCTGAAATATGTAGTGTTCAAAAACCTTTCAATGGCAATGTATATAGTTTCAAAGAGGGTGCATCAGTTTGGGCAGGGTATCAGAGAGAGATACTTTTTAATGCTATCATCAGTGAGTCATTTTTTAGACATCATAAGTCTCTAAAATGATGACCACCTTTTAAGATTGCGAGTGGCTGCAGGCCTGATGAGGCAGATGTTGATTGCCATCTGTTTTGCTAGTACTGATTCATTATTAGTGGTGTGAAGCAACTGTTACTGTTAGGAGTGAGCGTGTTCCTCCAAGCTCTCGAGTTTGTGAACTATGAATAAACAATGAGTAGGTAAGAGTTTTCTTAAGACGGCTTCAATCTTCATGTGATTTTTCGCTTCGCTCTCTGTGTTTTTGTCTGTCTTTTGGCCTCTCCATCTCTCCACACGCTCTTGCCTGATCAGCTGGCGCTGTGCTTCGTGAGGTGAAAGGAGATTTCTAGGCAGAGAGGAATGTTTTTAGGGGATACTCTTCCCAGCTGTGAAAACACTCTCTATACCAAAACACAACGGAGTCCTGAGAGAAGCTCCAGAGCTCTTGTTCACTCTGCCATCTCAAATGATGTTTATAACAAGTGAGGGAGTTGTAACATTGACCCACCCATCATTGCTAAAGCTTCATAGATATAAAAGGGTAGATTTGGGGCAAGAGGTGTGTGTGTAAGCTGAAATGGAAAGACAGTGGAGCTCAACTGTCATATGATACTTGCATAGTATTAATCTCTTGCTTTTATAGGAAATGTTATTGTTTCAGGTGTTAGAATGAGTAGGTTCCATATTAAGTGAACTCAATAAAGGCACTTTGTGTGTATGATGGAAGTGCACCACATCTGGGTGATTTTTATAATAAATAAAAATTCATATACTTTGTAAAAGCAAAGCAGACATTTAATATATTACTTTAAAAATAAATAAATAAATAAGTAAATAAATAAATAATAATTTTTTTTTTTTTTTTTTAATTGTCTTCTTTGTCTTTGGTGCTTTAACACGTTTTATACGTTCATTTGTTCATCCATTCATTTATCTTCAGTAAATGCTTTGTCCTGGTCAAGGTTGCAGTGAATCTGGAGCTTATCCTAGACGTACAGGGAGTGAGTCAGGAATACACCTGACAAAAAAAAAAGCTATAGAAGTGCAGGCCATTTACCATGGGATGGTAGTCCATCACAGGGCCTCACACCTAGTGGCAATTTAAGTAGCCAGCCACCTACTACCATGCTTTTTTGAGAGGTTAGAGGAAACCAGAGTACACTGAGAAAACCCATATGGACACCGGGAGAAAATGCAAAACTCAGCGCAGAAAGTAACCCGAGCTCAGGATCGAACCAGGGACCCTGGAGCTATACATTTCATATATTTGCCCTTATCCACAGCGACTTGCATTTCTCATTTATACAGCTGAGGGTTGAGGGCCTTGCTCAAGGGCCCAAAAGTGGCAGCTTGGCGTACTGGGGTTTGAATTCATGAGTGATCAGTAGCCCGACGTCTTGCACAGAATTAAGCAGAACAGAAATAAAAAACTGTAATTGAGGGCGGTGGGAATGTGGATGGCAATGTATTTGCAAATCTTTTTCATTCGTCAATCTTGTTGATTTAGAGATTTGTTGCAACCCCATTTTAAGATAATTGACGGTTATAAAGATCACCATGAACAGCAACAGACTTCTTGATGTGACCTTTTCCCAAACATGTGGGTTTTGCTTGAGAAGTACTTTATGTAGTACTTATGTGAAGATATTGGATTATTATTCATTTTTCTTGTGGTCATTTGCTGTTTGCTAGAATAAATAGAACCATTGTGTATTTCATGTGTTTATGAGGTGAAAACTGTCCACATAATGTCTAAGGAATGCGATCACAGCATTCTCTGCCTGGTTCTGGTTATTTTATGTTTTTGGGATTGATTTAGCTGATAAATGTGCTTTCAGTTAACATCTAAATTGTCCTCCTTTCAGTAATGTTTTCATATTAAAGAATCCTGTCTTATTCTTGTCAACAGGCATCACTGGGGAGGCCATCACCAAAGTTGCCAGACCCAAGCTTCAGCAAAGGGCTTTTAGGTAAACACTTTTTTTTTTTTTTTTTTTTTTTTTTTTTTTTTTTTTTTTTCCCCTTCCTTTCTACCTTAAATTCCTTGTTCTTGGGAAATTAAGTGCTGGAAACACACCTGTAGTAAACCACCGCCTAGCTGTAACCTGATTTCTTTCGCATCCCTAGATTGAGCATCTAGAAACATTTGTATATGTAAAAGAATAAAATTGCATCAAACAAGTCATTTATTATAGCAGTAAGAGATCAATTACATCATTTGGTCTTGCTGGTATTGGAAAGCTTAGTTTAGAATAATATAAAGTGCATATCAGTGCGTTAGTAGCAGCTCTGGTATTTGATACTTGAGGTCATTACAAGGAAATATGAGCGTGCTACCAGGCAAGTGACTGTTTTATCTCAGTTTCCTTTATCAGTCCTATCTATAACAAGCATGATTGCCCTGATCTGCTAATTTCACTGAAGCTAAAACTGAATTCTATTCCTTTTCTTTTGGCACTCCATACAGTACTGATCAAAAGTTTTAGGCACATACAAAGAGTCCACAGAATAGTATAGAGTGCAGTAAACAGTAACAAACTAAACATAGTCGATAATTTGTGTGATAACCCTTTGCTTTATTTATTTATCTTTTTGAAATAGTTGTCATGGGTACAATTTGTGCAGTTTGATAAGCAAATTAGCTGATAAGTATCTTGGAGAATCTGCCACAGTTCTTCTGGATACTTTGACTGTTGCACTTGCTTCTTTTTTTTAATTAATTAATTTATTTATTTAGCATGCAAAACCCAGCATTGTTGTTAATGGTTTTTGTCTGTCTTTTGAGAGGTAGTCTGTTATGTAAAATGTTGCGTTCTTTAAGGTATACAAACATATATTCCTGTTACATAATTTTTTTTTGGTTGGAGATATAAAATGCTTTTTTGCTCACTCAATTATGCAAAAGTCATAAACCTCTATAACAAAATATTTACAAAATATAGGGTGCTGAAGATTTCTGCATATGTCAGTCTCAAGTTTTATGGCCTTAAAACATCTTATTAATCTTTTACGCGAAATAATTGTTACTATTGTAATTTCTAATATTAAGTTACGTTTTGAACATTTTGTGCAAATACGACATTTATAAAACTGCTCAGAGCTTCATGAGTAAAAAATAAGTAGTTATTGATTTTGTCTTGTTTCATAATTGATGTCGCTTAGGCTCCGCTAGATCAGATTAAAAGGTGGATCACCTTTGTCCTCGCTGCTCATCCTGAGAAGTTCTTTGATCATGTAGAAAACCCTGTTCAGCATTACCAGTAACGCCATCTTATGTCTTTCTTTGTATCATGTGGCTAATGTAAACAAAAGTAATCTAATATTTAGACGTTAAACTTGGCATAAATTCATGCTCACAATGAGATTTGTCCACTTTACCCACGTATTGTTGTGTGTCCTCTTACCTCTTTTTCACCTTCACTCTTAAATGTTTTTGAAGAAGGTTCTGAGCTTATAGACAGGGTATAATGTATTTGGTCTTTCAAAAGCGTTTTAAATAGTTCTCGTTCTTTTCATTTTGGAATCCTGAACATTGCAGCATGCCAGTAACCTCATTTGCTGTCACTGTGGTGCTTGCAGTAGTTGGGAAATAACACTCTTGTTAGCTGTGATATAGAATTACACAATGTTCAGATCAGAAAATTTCTGCCAGGACATGGTTCTGCTGCTGTTTTCTCACTGCAGTAAAACTACGACCTATGACCTTTTATTATTCTTTTTTTTTTTTTTTCCTCTCTCTCTCAGCACAAATTTTGTGCTGATTTTCATTTTTTAGCTGGCTTGCATTTCAGTCATCATGTGTGACTTAGTTTAAACTGTTTTTTTTTTTTGTCCTCTTTCTAATCTCCTCCCTTTCTCTCACTGCAGTTTTCAGAAACAGTTCCCATCTGAGGATAAAGACGACATTTCCCAGACCACAAAGGCTGTCGATGTCAATCATATTGTCTCTCTACCCAAAGGTGATTGCAGAAAATGAGGCGTGTTTCATTGTGTTTTATTATTCATTATAGCATGATCCTTTTGGTTTTCATTATTGCAGCTACACTCTCGGAAATAAAGGTACCAAACTGTATTTTTCTGTGTCACTAATGGTGGTACCATCAATTCGAAGTGTTTTGTACCTCTATGTATCTGTCTGATTGTTTGTTTGTTTGTTTGTTTGTTTTTTATTTTTTATTTTTTATAAAGCTTTTAGAGTAAAGCTTTATAGGTATATCAGTGATCCTTAAGGTCCAATTATGTACTTCACATTATTTTTCAAGATGTATAAAATATATTTAAATGGTACAAAAGATGTACCCCGGTGACAATGAAAAGTACAGTTTAGTACCTTTTTTTTATTTCTGATCTCAACCACTCAAGGTCCACATTCAGTATACAGTGTGACAAACAAGTCTTTTTGTATTTATCCATGGAGTGTTTTTGGACAAGATTTTATTGGCCATAAGGTTAGGGCAGGGTTGGAGGTTGAACCCCTCATAGTAGGATGGCCTATTTTTGGTTGGCTGGGAGCCACCTGTTCTGCAGAGGCATATTGTGTTGGGAAAGGCTAATGTGTATGTATTGTTTAAGAAAGACTAAATTGTGTATGTTTTTAATGATGGTAGAACAGAATTTGGTTGAATTGTCTCAAGAGCAACCACCATCAGGTAAGACTTACTAAGTCTACTAGTAAGGTCTACTTACATGATTAAATGTGTTGGTGTTTGGCTTACAAATGATAAAATATACTTCCTAGCGAAATCTAAACTGGTAATGATGGAGAGGTTGAAATGTAGTTATGCGTGTTGAACTCACGAGCCTAGACTGTTTTATATTGAAATTTCATTTCATTTTTGAGTGGTCAATTTCATGATCTATAGTGAGGAAACCTACAGGAATGTAGCTGATGTTTTGGGTCGGATCACCTCCATACTGGAACCATGTTCCACCATACTGGAACATTTGGTTTTAGAGTCCAGAAAAGTAATATGAATCATTTTTCATTATCTGGATGCACTCTGGTTAGAGATTGAACACTTAACATTTGCCTGAACATAACTTCAGCTATGTGATGCCATACAAAACACTTTTTCTGCCATACTTTTCTAATACGTAGCATTTGTTTGGTTGAGTGTTTTGGCTCTCGTGTAGCTTCATTTCAGCAGCTGTGAGTATGAAAGCCAGGAAAGTCTGAGCTTTTGGATGTTTCTGTATTCAGGATGTTTGTTGGTTTCAGGCTGATTTACTCTGGAGGTAAATTATTTGTTTCATAATGGAAGAAAACAAAAATGTTTTTCTTGTTAAGTATTTCAATTAGTCCCAGCTTGAATAAAATGCACTTAAAAAGCATTTTATTTTACACATAAACTGGAGTATGGTGCTATATTCTTGTGTGCAGAATAATACCTTATTGTCTGATTTTTTTTTTTTCTAATAGTATTTCTGTTCCACTATCCATGCCTGTGCATTCCAGTTTTACACTATGCCTAGACACATAAAAGTAATATTTGTTTCCCTCTGCAGTCTCGGAGTTAAGGAAACGTTTTGAGCACATCAGTAATAGTCAAAGTGACTGCTGGGACATGAACAGGTGAGAGATTTTAATTAACTGTTACTCCACTGAGCCTGTCTTTATGGGAATGGTGCTCATGTTCATAAATTTCGAGTCCTGCAAAGATTTATATTGCAAGCCTGTCTGTATTTATGTGACTGTTGTTTCATGCCAGTGATCTGTTGTATCAATCTGTCGTACTCCTTTTAGGAAAGAACGAATTGCACGGCGGCTGGAAGGAATTGACAACGACCTTCAGTTCTCACTTCCAAGTGCTGGTCTGGTGACCAATCGGTTATTGGAAGAGGACACTCCCAGATACACTCGTGCCACAGACTTGTGTGATCCATGCACAGGTACAAGACGTGTCTATTGTATTAAAGAGATTAATATGAGTACACAAATAATTATTATTGTGGTGTAGTCAATCTCAGGGTTGCCAGGTACAAGGTTTTTATGCGGTAATGAGCTACTTCGACTTGTGAGTTTTGGGGGGTGGGTTTGTTTATCTTTGGGTTTTTTTTTCTTTCTCATGGAAGAATTCCTTCTGAACAGTGGATTAATTGCACATTTCCTTATGTCACTTTTGTGCATGCAGGTTTACACAATGATCGTGTGCTGCTCCACTAGGCACATCCATTTGTTTTTTTTAACTGCAAACAAGTGGCCATTTTTGTATAAGATTTTTAGCGGTGTGTGAGACATGCATTTTTGTGATGATCTCAGTGCAAAGTTGCTTCTCACATGCATCTTTTTTAAAAAAGTAAGTCTTGTCTATTTGCGCTTGAATGCCTTCTTAAGTCCTTCAGCCTCCTTCACTGACCATAAAAACCCTTTATCCATGAACCTGGAAATATTAAATAACATGACAAGTTGAACCAAACACTTAACTCATCATGCAACTTGGCATTCGGTTGATGCGAATGCCAGACCAAACACTTTAAGAGGCCCAGTGATCATTACTTTGGACCGCTCCTAGTCTTGAAAACCAATTTGAAACTTCGCAATATGTACTGACTTCTTGGAGCAAATAGCCCAATCTCCCAAAATAAAAAGTGTGAATATTACTTAGGTGTTACTTTGTACATGTTGCAATATATTATAGCTTATTGGAGAATATTTGTGGGTTTCTTTGAGTTTTGTGACAATTGGCATAATTTTGAATAGCCATTCGACTTTTTTATTATTATTTTTATTTTCTTTATTTATTTTTTAAAGAACACAGACCTGGCAACACTGACCATTTGTATTAATGATCTCTTAATATCTTGTGTTCATCCTGTTGTGATTAAATGAAGTTAAAACCATACTGTAATTCGCTTTATCATTCAGTTCCTGTTCAGCACTTTAGCAAAGATGAGTCTGGTTTGTCAGACCCTCACAGCTCCGAGAGTGTGCACATGAGCCGGATGGAGACACACATGGCCCAATCTGAGCCTACCTATAACCCCGGTTCTGTTGTAACTGCTGAGGAGGAGTCTAAAGCTGAGCGCATCGCCCGTTACAAGGCCGAACGCAGACGCCAGCTCTGTGAGCGCTACCGCATCTTGCTGGATGAAGAGGCAGACACGGACCATGCCAGCCAGTACTCCAGAATGCGACGGGACCCTGAGGGTTCAGAGCGCCAGTACAAGGGGCAGGTGGAGGGAAGATATGAGGTCGAGCATAATGCCAACACCTCCAACGTATGCGCAGGTAAAACCACTGCTCAGGCCAGTGTGGAGCAGGAGTACAGCAGGGAGAAGGCTGAGGTATTCTCTGAACAAGAGAGGAGGATGAATCTGGAAAACCAGAAAAGGGCACACGACCAAGGAAGAATGCATGGAGAAGGAGTAGCTCCAGACCACTCTGCCCCTTACATAGACACTTCAGGGGAGACCAGAGCCTCAACAGAACAGGGATTGACTGCAAAGCAAGTGGCTTCTCCTGGGGATTTATCTAATGAACAGCAGGCCCACAACATCCTCCACAAGCAAGGGTAAGCATAGCACCATCACTCATGACCTATTCTGTATTACACTTCAGTTGTTGTTCTTTGGTATGCTGGTTTTCACTGTATTTGTCTTCTATGGATATGTTTTAGACCACTTTTGGCAATTTTCAGTACACAAAATGTTTGATCATGAGAGAGAGCATAAAAATGCAGAATAGTTGAGAAACTAACCTGCTCTGATTTTAAGATCAAATACAACAACATACCAATACTGTACATATCCCGGAGGTTTTGCTCTGCCAGTCGTTGCTCGTATCGACACTTTGGCATAATCAGGCTTATCATGTCCTTGAGAGCTTCCACCTCATCAGATTGGATAATGCAAAATTTGAAGTGACTAGAACTTTGCGAGGGAAGTAGCGTTTCAGCTACTTGCCGAACAGCTGTTGGCCGCCATCTTGTTGATCACACTCGGTTTTGAGAGACGGTATCCACTGCATCATGGTATGCCCCCAGTTGCTCTCTTTTCCTCTAGGGATAAGACCAAGCTCTAAGGGAGTGGAAATCTAATTGCGTTTTTTATAAATCATAAATTGTAATTTATGAATTGTGGGGCGTTATAGCCCATAAGTTGGTTACACTCTTGTGAACTACTATATGCTGTGGCATTGTTCTTGCTCTTGCCTTGTGCTTCAAAAGTTTATCCTCAGTTTCTGCGGAGTTCTGTGTCCACAATTAATCGTGCCAGCGGATTAATCACGGGAAAAATGATTCCGACTTCTATGCAATGTATGCCCATGGGCAGTAAAAAAGTGATATTGATTGGTGCATGGAGCCCCTGGCCATAATAAAGTAAATTAATTTTAATTTGAAAAATCTACTAATTTTTGGTTTTGGCTTGGCGCGTACAGCATTGACCTGGTCGGCACCTCACCAAGCCTGTGCCGTCAGATACGTCTGTCTTCTTTTTGTCACTCTTTTTGTACAAATCTCTCTCAATAACTTGTCATTTTAATATAATGTTATCACACTCACTCAATAAATATGGAATTAATATGTAGAATAGAAAAGATATTGTATAAAAACGCAAGTGATGCTTTCATGATTTTGAAAAATTGATGTGAGTAATCTTATTATTACTTTTTTATTATTGTTATTTTCAGAAATCTCTGCAAATTAGTCCAGCAATAAATAAAACTCATGGGATATTTTTATTTCAGAATATTCAGTTAATTCCTAGTGTTCCACCAGTTTAGTTTAATGGATTGGGATTTTAGATGTTGACTGACTTTTAAATTTATTCTAGTTTACCTTGTGCACATGTTTTTTGCACAAAAAAAATCTATATTTTAAATGTCATGTTAGCTTTTTCAGTTACCTTAAGATGAACATATTTATATTAACGTGTTAACAGAGCCTGCTTTTTTTTTGTCTCATCTTTTGAGACAACATGTTTTGATCCCTGTTGCAACTCGGACATGTCGTCATTCCTTTGCAGTGATCCATTTGGGTGAAGTTTAGGACATGACCTTAAAACATTAGCTCCCAACAGCATAGTCAGATTTCATAACTTGGCAGAACCCATCATCCCATGTTGTCATGTTAGTGTTGTATTACTGTCATTGCTAATGTTAATCTAGAATAGTAATTCAGAGAATGATTTCTATTACAATTACTGTATGTTCCTTTACATATTACATTTCACTTTAAACTAAGAAGTCATGTTCTGAACCATTATACTGGCATATTTCGTATGCATTCGTGTGTGCCGTTCCATCGCACATCATTACAGTGAATGGCTCATTCACTCTTGTTTTTACATTTACAGTAGCTCCTATAGTCAATGGTCACTCCAGACTGATTCAGAAGGAGACACAATTTCCCCAATCAACTGGCCCTCCAGGTACCTCCCTTTCAGGATGATTGGGTGTTTTCGGATACGCTTCCATTAATTTCCCCTGCTTTTAACAATACGACCCAGTTCAAAAGGTTTTAGCCCCTTCTCTTAGATCTGTTATGTCTGCCTAAAGCTCAGTAGGGTCATAGCACTTCAGCTGTTTAGTTCATTAGTTATTCACAGGATAAATCAAAGGAATTAATAAAGGAAAGTATCCAGGAACTTACACATGCCTTATCCACCTAGAAATACCTTGCAGATGGTTATAGGTTGCTGTTGTTGTTATTATTATTATTATTATTATTATTATTAATAGTAGTAGTAGTAGTAATAGTAATAAAATATTTGAAAGTATATTCAGTCATTTGAAATTAGAAAGTAAGCTCTGCGAGAAGGGTTTATATTTTGAATTTTGAATTGGGCCTCTAATTGCTTTAACCATAGCCATCCCTGACACACTTTTTTCCATCAGTCCCCAGTATTGTTGGCTTTCTTGATTCAGTGTGTGAATTCTTTTTTAGGTTTTGCACTAGCACTTTTTTTTTTTAAACTGTCACCTAATTGTCTTAATGCACCAGTTAATCAAACAAGCATTAATTGCTCCTAGTTTTCTTTGTGGTTCTGTGTTTTAAGCATATATGTTGTATTAGAGCTGTTTTGTTTCTTGTCAGTTGAATTAAATCTAATGTTATTTTCACCTGATTTGTGAGACTTGAGAAATCTGAAATCTGCAGGACTCAACTTGATCAACGCCAAGCTTCCAAATGCTCACTTCAGACACATTGTGTTCCTGGTTTTCATCCTTTTAGTCTGGCAAGCATGGTGGTGTTTATCAGACTCGTCATTTTATTTTATTTTATTTAAATGCTGTTTTAGCCAATCCCAAAGAGTAACATGGTGAAATGTTTGCAAATTATTTTAACAGTCAGAGTGAAATATTTGGTGCAGGCTCATCTCCCTTCATTTGCAATAAGTCACTGAGCTCCACGGAGTACTCTTGTATGCATGACCAAGAAAAGAAATGGGTTATTTTCTTAACATATTGAATATCTTCTTTTCCTTTCTGCTTAGAACCACTTGTAGGTTTAGAGTCTGGATCTAAAATATTTTTACCTTGTCCTGTTGTCATTGGTTTGTATTTGACTACCTAAACATTTAATTAGTTTAAGGATCCCTCTGGAAAGTCCTGTGGTATATTTAGTGCCAAGATGTCATAAGCTCATTAATGGATATCAAAGTCTGAGCAGGTTCTCCTAATCAGTACCCCACCCGTTATTTTGGCTATTCTGTATGAGGCGTGACTTTTAAGGCTGTTAATAGGTCTCAGTTTAAAGGCATAGAGAAAAAAATCCATATTTGACCTTTTGAGCAAAACTGTACAAAAGAGACTTAATGGTTTTAGTCCTTTTGTGACTGTGAACCATCAACCCATGCAGATGGGCCGTATCTTAGACTTGAATGAGAGAAAGCAGCTTTTACTTACTTGGACAGTGTTAAAGAACCAGCAAATGAGAATTGATGACTTCTGTCTGGACAATATTCTAGCAAGCTTTGATGGAGGATAACAGATGGAATATGTGGTGTCAGGATACAAGGTGTCCTGTTCATAGAGACAAACCAAATATTGGGCCTTTTCAGGGTTCCAAGTTTAGCCAATGATGCAGAAAAAAAATTAACTGAAGCAGTCTACCAAAAAGAATACATTTTTCCATACAATGTAAAACTAAATTGTGATTTAAGGTACAGAAGTGTTTGTGAGTTTTGTCATCTGCTTCACCCCTGCTGGGGGATTACTTTGTTGTGGAGGGTTAATTTTAACATGCTATGGAGTGCTTCATTTATACATCATAATGTTGGCTTTTGTCCAGCTCGTTAGGCAAAAGGTAAACTTGACAATTTTCCCTTAAACACAAACACTGTTTTTGAATTTTCTGCTAGATTCTTTACCAGTTAAGGTGGATGATATTCAAAATGAGTTGTATGAGATGAATAAACTATGAAATTCTGCTTTTACTGCTGGTGGTTGTCAGTAAATCCACATTCACTTTTTCAGCTTCAAGTATTCCTTACAGTCCATCTGGGGATTATTTCAGCTCTAGCACATGTTTCTCATTACTGCTGCCACAGGGAAGATGAACCATTGATACCATATTAGTGTTTGAATGTTTTCCCATCGATTATCAGGATAACAGTTTGATTACATCCAAATCCAGCCAAGCCTTAATACATATAATACAATTTGGATCAGAAGGACAACAAGAATTCGTCACTGTCTACCTTATGCAGTGTTGTTTTTTTTTTTGTTTTGTTTTGTTTCAATTTCTTTCTTCTCTAACTTGGTGTTAACCTTTTTGTGTCTCATTCTGAAGAATCAGAGTCAGGGAGAGACTGGCTCGCGATGAGCCCTCACACCAGAATGCAGAGCTCGGTTCAGCATCAGAATTCCCAGTGTACCACAGTCATGCACAGATTTTCACTACCCACCAGGAACATCCAAAATCCCACTTCCCATACCGTCCATCCCAGCTGCACCATTCCCGTGCTGGGCAAGCTGAGCACCAGGACCCTGGATGCCATGGCTACCTCTCCATTGGCACGGAGCCTTCTTGCCCCCAGGTTTGGCAAGAAGCTAAAGTGCGAGTGGATGAAACAGGTAGTCAGGCAATGGCAGAGGGGCTTCTGAGGACCAGGAAATCAGTTTTGCCTTCTGAGGTCAGACGGCGAGAGAGAAGTGTTGACGATGTCCACCGTGGAAGATTTAATGATGCAGATCTGAGCCAACACCACCACCAGGGACATACTGCACCAAACAGAGAGGAAATCCAGGTAGGAGAGCCCAGAGGAAGGCAGGGACGGTGGTCACGGAGGGAGGAGCATACTGAACATTTATCTCGACTTCAAGCAACTGAAGAAATGTATGCGAGAGCCAAGCAGGCCCAGGAGAGGGCACCCAATGGCTGGTTTAACCAACATGGAACCAGCCATCTGCAATCAAGCATTCAAGGTTCTACTCCAACATCAAGTGGCAGATGGGCTCCAGATCTAACCAAACAAATGAGTCGATACTTTTCAGACTCAGGGAAACCTAAAAGCACTCTTGCCCCTGCCAGCCAGGAAGCCATCCACAGCAGAGAGGTTGTCCCTCAGGAGACCAGGGCCCCAAGAGACCACTCTCCAGTGGACATGAGAGTTTCTGTAGCCCAATTGCGCCACTCCTACCTCAAGAGTGCAACAAGTGCCCAAAAACCTGAACAGTATGTGGTTCCTTAAACCTATCATGCGCCTTATGCTTCTGGAACTAACCTTAACTAATGCTAACATTGCTTTGATTAACCTCTAACCAAGAAGAGACCGCAGTCAATCTGAAATTAACTGTTCGTTATTCTAACTGCAATAATTCTAACTACTGATGGGATCTTTATTCGTTTGTCAATAACATCTCTTCTCAGCCTTGCATTAATTTCATTTTGTTTTCTTGGAGCCAGAAAGAGGAGTGTCCTGTTAATCCTTTAGCCTGTGTCTGTTAACCTTTCTGCCTTTTTCTGGATGTCTTGATACTGCATTGGTTTGATATATATATATATATATATATATATATATATATATATATATATATATATATATATATATATATATATATATATATATATTTTTTTTTTTCTTTTCCTTCCTCCAATTCGGTTCTTTGCTTACTCAATCCTGTTATGGTAGGGCAGAGCGCTTTCCTGCGTCTACTGAGGTGCCCTGGAGAAGTGAGCGAGGTGGCGGCAGAGCTTCCCGTCGCCCTCGGCGATACATATCGCCCAGTGAGCGAGAGACTAGGAAGACTTCTGAGAGGTTTAGAACTCAGCCGGTTACCTTAGCTGAGTGGCAGGAGTCTGATAGGTGGGGTAGATGAAAGAACTGATCATGCATGAGCAATAATGTTGCACTAAAATGTGATTTGTACAACTTGCTTCAATTATATTGAGTGGTGTGTTCTGTAAGAAGCAGATTGGCTTGTGTTTTTAGTAGTTAGTTCACAATTATAATATTCTTCCTCACCACGTTCACATAGCAAGCACGTTACTAAATGAAGTACACATGCACTAATCAATATAATACTTTCTTTCAGCACATAATCCAATGTGGTTTGTAAAGTAAAAGGGATATTGTGATACTCTAGTATGTTTTATTTCTGGATTTTGGTTTATAATTGAGTGTGATTTGCTTAACAACTATTTCTGCTGCTTTTAATCTACCTCTCCTACCCCGTCTCTCTCGGTCAGTATAAAGCTCGCTGATTGCTCACTTGACCACTTATATTGTTGCTGTTCAGGTTTCTGTCTTCTTGCCTCTTACTGATTAACTCGTTAGCTTGCTATGCCTAGTTGATTTGATCTTTTGGGCTTTGGCTCTCCTAAGATAGTGTTTTTGTACTTTCCACAGGTCTTGCCCAATCCCAGAACCACAAATCACTGAAGGTAATTTACCATTGTTTTTAATTAAACTGGAATAACTGTTGTTTTGTGTTTCTCTGTTTGACAAGCAGATTTGTTCTTGCACTTTCCTTCTAAGAACAAGTATTTAAATGCATTTTAAGACTTGTTAACAGTGAGAACAAACTTGGGCGGAATAGTGATTCAGACAGAATGACATTACCTAATTACAGGCCGTCTGAAGGCATGAAATTGTGCTTTTTATTTCAAAACTGCTTGATGGGACTCTCAGTAGCATGACCTCGACTTACAGCTGTTTTCTGAATAAGGAATAGACTGAAGCCATCAAGCGATCTCTGAAATGGCGCAAAGTCATGTTTTAAATGCGATCTTGTGGTGCAGAGATGGACAAGAAAGCAAAAGAGCTTGGGTGGATGTTGAGCAGCTGTAGGGTCATGCTAGGTGTTCTCACATTCTCATACATGCTAATAGTGCTCTTGCTGTGTTTAATAGAGTCACTATTGATCAAGAGTTCTGTTTTAATTCCACCCCCCTTGAATTGTTGGATCGAGGAATGAATGAACGAATAAGGGTGCAGTGTAAATAATTATTTTAAAAAGGTTTCAAATATTCACCAGTTCTCTCAGAGAGACGAATATTAAATTATTCATTTGCCATTGGTGTCTCTGTGGTTAAAGGCTCTGGGTTACTGATCAGAAGGTCAGGAGTTCAAATCCCAGCATTGTCAAGCTACCACTTTTGGGCCCTTGGGCAAGGCCCTTAACCCTCAATTGCTCAGTTGTATAAATGAGATAAATGTAAGTCACTCAGGATAAGGGTGTCTGCCAAATGCCATAAATGTGAATGAATTGCAGCACACAAGCTGACACCCCTAGCTGAATCACTGGAGCCGAACAAATGTTCCTACCCAGAGCTCGAAGGCTGTGTCAGATAACCATTCTTTACAGATGATGTCAGAACTACAGTATCGTCACACCTGTTGGCCTGAGATCTTGTCCAAATTAAGTTGCAGTAGCCTGCAGCCTCGTAACAGCTGGTTTTGGCCAGTGACCTAATTAGAAGGCCTCCAGTTGTTGACAACAGAAATAATTTGCCTGTAATTGGTTTGAGAATGGAAAGCAGGAATGTGTTTCTCTGTGCCTGAAATCTTTTCACCATGTGTGCTGCACTTTTTGTGTTGCCTCTGTGAGGTATTTGCTTTGAAAAGGCTGTTCTCACGAATATTCTTTCCAACTTGATTTCTCTCTTTCTCTCTCTTTTTTTTTTTTTTTTTTTTTTCTTGGTCATTCTCTCTCTTTTCCCAGCAGATGAGGAGAAGTTGGATGAGAGAGCAAAGATGAGTGTTGCTGCCAAACGCTCTCTCTTCAGGGTATGTGTGTGTCTGCCTATTTCTGTGTGTTGGTATGCTCAAAAGTATGTACGCTTTTTTGTCGCACGAATCAGACTTGCAGCTGTGCACAAAATCACCAATGCCGTTTTTTTTTAATAAAATGTATGAGTTGTTTGTTTTATGAGCAGTGGGAAGATATTTCTTCCATTTTTCATGTGGAAGTTTTGCTGTGCTTCAGGAGTTGGAGAAAAGTGTGGAGAGTGCAGCTTTGAAGGCACAAAACCAAAATGCTGCTTTAGCACGTAGACTGAGAAGAGGTCAGGACCGCTACCGTACCCAGCCAATCACATCAGAGGAAGTCGTCATTGCTGCCACGTAAGAGCACAAACATGAGGGGACACTCTTCGTTTTATGCATGTCTGTCTGTCTGTGTGTCTCTCATGTAAGACCTTTACAGAAGCAACTGTGTAATCAACTAAGCGTGAGCAGTATGGCAAAAATATTCTGATTGTCACAATATAATAATATTACACTAAGATAACAATATTTAAGGTTGCAAACACAGAGCCAGGGAAACCGTAATGGATCACAGTGGTACTTTTTGTTTACCATGCACAAAAATAAATGATTTAACATGGAAAAAGCAAGAAAATTAATATTTCATTCAAAAATATCTACGTCTGATCAGCTTGATACTGTAAATAAAAGACCATTTTCTTGATCTTTTTTTTTTTTTAATTTAATAAGTACTGATGATGCCTAGGGCTTCAGTTAATATTCACATTAACATCAGAATGGGGGAAAGAACGTGATCTCTGTGACTTTGACTGTGGCATGGTTGTTGGTGCCCAATGGGCTGGTTTGGGTATTTCAGTATTTCTCCTGGGATTCATAAGTACTATAGTCTCTAGAATATTCTTTAAAAAAAAAAATCCAGTAAGCGGCAGTTCTGCGCGTTTAAACACCTTGTTAGTGAGAGGTGCGAGGAGAATGGCCAGACTAGTTTGAGCTGACGAGAAGGATACAGTAACCCGGGTAACCACTCTTTCCAACCGTTGTGAATAGAAAAGCATCTCAGCATGCACATCATGTCGAACCTTGAGGTGGATGGACTGCAACAGCAGAAGACCACATCAGGTTCCACTCCTGTCAGCCAAGACAGAAATCTGAGGCCACAGTGGGCACTGGCTCACCCAAACTGGACAGTTGAAGATTGGAAAGACCAGGCGAGGTTTTTCCAGTGCTCCCAGGAGATCAGCAGTTTCTGAAATACTCGGAACATTCATGGCACGGACAAATTACTGAGCTCACATTTTTTCCTCATACTGATGTTTCATGTGAACATTAACTGAAGCTCCTGTATCTACATGTTTTTTTTAGTTTTTTTTTTATGCATTGTACTAATGCCACGTGATTGGCTGATAATTTATAATTGCTTGAATGAGCAGGGGTATAGCTGTTTGTATTAAAGGGCATACAATGCAAATTACTTTTTTAGTTATGGTTTCCTTATCAGTGTGTTACTCCTAAACGTTTGAGTTTAGAATGTCTTTTTAATTTTTTTTTTTTTTTTTTTTAACAATGGCCTTTTTACTCAGTTGTGATCTTAAGCATTATTTAAGCGGACTTGGTTTTACCAGGTAGCTATTTAATTGTTATTGTTATAACTTTCACCTTACACAGACCTGTACGTCTGTGCTGTGACATTGTTTCGGACGGTCTGTGGTCATTTGGGCAAATCTACCAGTTATTTAATAAGTCTTTTTTCTGATCTCTCTCTCTCTCTCTCCCCCCTCCCTCTTTCTATATTTCTTCACTCCTTTTTCCTCTTGTCCTGTGAAGTTCCCCTGGTCCCTTGTCACAGACTGTGTCTGTTCAGTCTTCAGTAACACGTGTTCCTAGTCCCACTGTAGTCAGCAGCACAGTCACCCAACACAGGTACTCGGACGTCTCTCTCGGACTTGTGCACCTACACACATGAGCATGTGTGAATGTGTGTGTAGAAGAGGCATGGTCACGCTAATGGGTACTAATATGTCTAAATGTCATCACATTTAAGCATGTAGATCGCACACTAGTTAACCCACATGCTCTGTAACGTGAACTAGACAACCTTGAGGTCTGGATGTAGCAAAAGGTCTGTTGAGTAATGTGTTATTTTTACCTACTGTACACCGTATGAACTGTGTTTAGGTGCAGTGCTCCCTCATGTGGATTAAACAAGTAGTGTCACATTTTTAAGTTGTTTATGTCTTCAAAAAGTACCAGGAGCCTCATTTAGAGTGCTGTGAGAAAGTATGATTTCCTGATTTCTTGTGTTTTTGTATCTCTCATACTAAATTGTTTCAGAAATGAAAGCAAAATCTGAGATGAATCAAAGGCAACCTGAGTAAACACAAAATACAGTTTTTAAATTAAAAAGTTATTTATTGAAGCAAAAAATGTATCTAATGCCAGCTGGGCCTCTGTGAAAATGTATTTGAAGCCATAGTTACCAAATCTATGAAACTGCATTCATAATGGGGTTCAGCTGGACTAGACGCAACCAGGCCTGATTACTGCAAACCCTGGTCAATCAAATCAACACTTAAATAGAACTTTTTCAACAGCATGAAGTTGGTTAAAAGGTCTTACCCAGTAACACACTATGCCAAAATTGAAAGAAATTCCAGAAATTATTAGGAAGAAGGAGATTGAAATACATCAGTCTGGGAAGGGTTACAAAGCTATTTCAAAGGTTCTGGGACTCCAAAGAACCGCAGGGAGCGCCATTATCTCCAAATGGAAGAACTCTGCACAGTAGGGAACCTTCCCAGAAGTGGCCGACCTTCCAAAATTCCTCCAAGAGCACAGCACCTACATATCCAGGAAGTCACAAAAGAGCCAAGGACGGTATCAAAGGACCTACAGGCCTCTCTTGCATCAATAAAGGTCACTGTTCATGACTCCACTATCAGAAAGACACTGGGCAAAAATGGCATCCATGGAAGAGTGGCGAGGTGAAACCCACTGCTAACCCAGAAGAACATTAAGGCTCGTCTGAATTTTGCCAAAACACACCTTGATGATCCTCAAACCTTTTGGGAGGATGTTCTGTGGATTGATGAGTTGAAATGGAACCGTTTGGAAGACAGGCGTTTTATCTGAAGTAAACCAAACACTGAATTCCACAAAAAGAACATCATACCTACAGTCAAGGATGGTGGTGGCAGTGTGATGGTGTGGGGATGTTTTGCTGCTTCAGGGCCTGGGCAACTTGCAGTAATTGAGGGGAAACAGGAATTCTGCTCTCTACCAGAAAATCCTAAAGGAGAACACCTGTCCTTCAGTCCATAAGATGAAAGTCAAGCGCAACTGGATTATGCAGCAAGACAATGATCCTAAATCCTAGTCCTAGAAGTAAGTGAAAGACTGCTCTCCAGTTAGCGGAAGTGTTTGGTTGCAGTTATTGCTGCCAAAGCTGGCACAACCAGATTGAATTTAAGGGGACAATTAGTTTTTCACATTGGTGAGAATTTAATTTAATTCTTATTTTATTTATTTATTTATTTTTGTTGGGGATGGGAGCAAATACTTTTTCACAGCACTGTATAAAGTAATGCCTGGAATCCACAATTATTATGGATGTGCTTACTTTTAAATTTAAAAAGTCTTTTCAATTTATTAAAGATTTATAACAAATCCCATGTGCATGATATTGCTTCTGGCAAAAGCAATATTGAAGGCTGGATCTTTAATTTTTCAAGGGTTTTTTTTTCTGCATGGTATTTTTTGCATAATGCACCATTAACTAGATGTCTGAGTAACTAAAGTAATTCCTCACTGGCTCATTTATTTATCATCTTAGATATTGTGAATATAATATTCAGTACAAACCCTTTTGTTGTTTTATTCTATTTTTATGACAGAAAAATGAGCATATCAATTTCAAGTTTCTGATTTGTCACTTAATCCTAAGATTCATTTATCTTCAGTAATTGTTTTATGTATGCTTTATGTTCGTGTTGCCCAAAACCAAGGAATTGAGAGTCAGACTTTATCACAAGAACATTTTATAAAAGAGACCCCTGGTGTGTTTGTCTTAACATCCCAAACAGCTCATTTGACCATCTAAAAGTTTAGCAAAATGGTCAATATCTTGTGATCACTTTCTAATAAGCACAATTGTGGTATGTGATGGAATGAACACATCCTCAAGATTGGTCACTGTACCATAAAGATGTCTGAGAGAGTCTTACTTTAGTAACCACATACTTCCTCAGTCTCTCATAAGCCCTGCATGGTTGTGCTGTGGCATTACAAACAATTCTGCTGCCACTGTTGCCTTCATACACTATTCAGTCACTCTATCCATAACAAGCGGCATTCGTTCTGTCATGATTGTGGTTTTATTGTTGGTCATATTACATTGCACCGTCCATGGTGGCCTAATTGTTTTGTGCAGCGTTTCCTCTACAGTCGATGCATGCCTTAGTCATGTTCATTCAGAACTAATGCTCTAGACATAGCCTCTACTTTAATCATTTTAACATGTAGCTGACTTTAGGGGAAAAAAAAAAGAGAGGATAAAGTTCATATTTATGAAATATCTAGGTCTTCAGTAATATGCTGTTTTATATTCTCTCTCTCACCCCCCCCCCCCCGCCCCTCCTTTTTTTTGTTTTTTTTTTAATCTGTCTGTCTTGTTCCCTTTTCCCCTGTCACCTCTCGGTGCTGTAATTCCTTTCTCAGCTCTATGGTGAGGGAGCAAGCACGAGAGGCTCGATTGCTGCAGGAAACAGCAGAGGAGGAAAAGGCTCGGCACACTGAAGAAAGCCAGGAGGAGCCTGACCTGTCCACTCTCAGCCTGGCAGAGAAAATGGCCATCTTTAACAAACTCACACAGCAGTCCAGTGCCAACCCCATCCGCCATAGAGACACACGGACACGGCGCAGTCATGCCCGCTACCAGACCCAGCCTATCATACCCGGAGAGGTGGCGCAGGTGTGGAGACTTTTCACACTTTCACACAATTGGTTCTCTAATAGGTGGTACTAAAAGATGTATAACAGAAAGAAGTCCAGGTGACCTACACTCTCCAGAATTATTGGCACCCTTCCTGAAAATGAGGGTGACTGTATAGTTATGTTTAACATGCAAAACAAGTACCAAACCCTTGTTTCAGAATTAGTACTCTTGCAGTTAATATCTGGTGAAGCCACCCCTGGAGAGAATAACTGCACTGAGCCTTGTCCTTTTTTTGGTAGCTTGTAGAACCATTCCTCCATGCAGAACATTTCAAGCTCCATTATATTCCTCAGTGTGTGTATATATGCATGTCTATAGCCCTTTTTTGTGTAGTCAACATGCTGTCTACATCTTTCAAACCCAGAGATGGTCGTTGCAGAACATTGGATTTTGTGTTCCCTAACCATTCATCTGTTGGTGTTTGGATTGGCAGAGCCAGTTTGGAGCTACACTACATGGCCAGAAGTTTGTGGACACCCATTCATCATATCCATATGTGCATTTTGAACATTCTATTATAGAGCTAGTCCCCCTGTGCTGTTTTAATAACATTCACTCTTCTGAGAAGGCATTCCACTAGATTTTGGAGTGTGGCCAACACTGATGTTGGGCAAGGAGGCCTGGGGTGCAGCAATTGTTCCAGTTTGAGCTAAAGGTGTTCAGTGGGGTCGAACCATGTCTTTTATGGAGCTTGTTTTGTGCACAGGGGCATTGCTATGCTGGAACATGTTTGGGCCTCTTGGTTCCAGTGAAGGGAAATCGTAATGCTACAGCCTACAAATGCATTGTATACAATTGTCTGCTTCCAAATTTGTGGCAACAGTTTAGGGAAGGCCTGCATACTTGTGTGATCAGATGTCCACAAACTTTTGGCTGAATTGTGTAACATTTTCTGGTACTTATGCCATCATTCTTCATGAAAGCCCTAGACCACCAGCTACAATGGAGCATCTCTTAATTTTGCCAGTTTTTCCAGTTATCTGACTTGGCGTGGCTCGTCATGTCAATTGAACATGAAATCAGTCCCAACAGTGGCAAAACCTTTATTTATACTTTTAATTAATTAAAATGTCACTTGACTCTGGGATTGTGTACTTGACAGTTAAGTGTTGTAGTGAATAATGAAAATGTGATGTGCTTACTGTGCTTTAAAAAAAAAAAAAAAGATCCATCAGTGTGTCGTTTATACCACTGTACTTCCACTACTACTTTCACTCTGCATGCACACAGGTAGAGTTGTGCTTGATGGTTCTCTTTGGTGCAGGATGGCTCGGACTCTGATCTTTATGAGGAGGAGATGCGGCACTCAGATGGACTGAGTGATCTGGACCATGTGAGAGAGTTGTGTGGTTCTTCTCATCTGCTTTAGTTTTACTCCGCTTGCAGTAAAACCATAGGCTTGTCCTGTGCTGTTGTGCTTCAGTGTCACTGTATGAATCACTGTCTCACCTTGTGGTGCTAGTTATATGTAATAGATGTAATAGTTGCATAGGTCAGTATGGCACTGCGCATCTTTTTGTAAATTCCTGATGTATGTTATTTTTAGGATCAGTGTTGTAGTGATGAATTGCACTTTGTTTCAAGGAGTCGCTATAAAGTCATATGTGTATGTCTTGGAATTGTGTTTGCTGGAATGTTTATGTAAATCTGCACTGGTCATTGATAATGGGCTGAATGTCACGTACAAGTCTGTTTTACCGAAGTTTTTTTTTTTTTCTTATGGAAAGGTGTTCAGATTTAAAAGGAACTGGTGTCATTGAAAGATTTATTTTTCATATGTATTTAAGTGACTGAAAGTCACTTTACTGAAGAACTGTATGAGCATGTCAGGTGCATCTTGCGTTAGTTGTAACTGAACATGCGTGTATTTGTGTTCTTGTGTTAAGACTTTCAGTTACAAGACTCTTCACTTATGACTCTTTCTTGTCTATTTGCCACCATTATCCTATACCAGACTTTTCAATTCTGTCTATTTTCTGTTTGCCTGCAGGTTGGAGGTGGCTCTCATATCACCCCCTCCTCCTCCGCTATAAAATCTACCACGGTTTCTACAGTCCATGCAGGTGACCTCCATCTGGCCCAACCCAGTGTGTCCAACCGCTATGATGAACGAGATGCACCACCTTGGCACCAATCGCAGCCTCTTTCAGCACTCCAGAACCACAAAGGTCCCTCTGAGCTGCCTGGAGCTGAGAGAGAGGAGTCCAGCCTGGGTGTGGGCGTGAGGAAGCTGCCCTCTCTGGAGAGAGTGAAGCAGCCAAACGGAGAGGTAGTGACGTCGTGTGACCTCCAGGAGACGGATGGAAATCAGAGGTCAAGATCAGCTGTGGCAGGTAGGGTTACTTGGTGTATTTTTGTAATTATTATTAGCATTTTTAGGTGAAAGGGAGATGCAGCAACACTGACAAAATGTGAAATCTGTACACAGTGTGGTTTATGTGGTTTAGCAGCATTTTCCTGTGCAGCTTTGAAACAGCAACAGTCAACACTGATTTTTAAAGATTGCATCTGTATAGACTGATGTGCTGAATGCTCTTTCTTTCATCAATTTAATTAAGTTTTATTTATATAGTGCTTTTAACGATGGCTATTGTCACAAAGCAGCTTTACAGAAATAAATACATCCAGGATATACATTTTAAATAAATGAATGTATTCCTAATGAGAGCCAGAGGTGACTGTGGCAAGGAAAAACTCCCCGAGATGAGCTGTGGAAGAAAGCTTGAGAGAAACCAGACTCAAAAGGAAATCCATCTTCATCTGGGTGACTCTGGATAGTGCAATTATAAATAAATCCCTTCTATAACTGTGTACTACATTGTCAAATAGTGCAATTATGTAACCAGGAAATTCATTACCGTTTTCACATGACTGTTTGTTTTGTTGAAGTTATTCACTGTTCACTGATGGAGACTTGAGTGCAAAACTTTGTGGTAATTGCGGTCCTATTGAGCATGCCACTAGCTGGCTAATTCACCATAGTACATGAAGATTCTCTCACATACTCCTGACATATTCAGTTGCTGTTGGAGTTTTGTATGAACATAGTGCTCTGAACCTTCTTATAGCCCTTGCAGGTGAATTTTGCTTCTCTTTATCCTCATCTTGTGCGTTAAGGTGAAAATTACACAAGTATTTCTGAAATGGTAATACTGAACCAGAATAAACTCCAGATAATTGGTTTGTTTATGATCCCGATGTCTCGGGTCACTTTTTGCTGAACTGTGTAATTGCAGCTGGCCACCCCTTTATTTTTTTATTTTTTTATTATTTTTTTTGGCTCCACCTCCCGTATTCTATTAACATCCAAAAAACAAGCCTGTAGCTGTCTTGGCTACATTAAATAGCCATTAGGTGGGAATGAGCAGGTAAAGGAGTGGATGTACCGTCCCCTGCTATGGACTGGTGTGTTCCAGTGTTCCTTGGACATGCTCTGGATCCATCCTGACCATGATAAAGTTGGTCACAGATGAACAAATTATGAGAATGAAGTATTTGCACTTACAGAACAGAGCAGTGTGGATTGGACTAATCACTGCTTGCACTATGTAGATGTGTTGGTTGCACATCACCTGTGGTGTGAACTGTAGGTTAGGTTTGCGATTAAACAAATGATGTTGACAAACCGCAGCAGTATTTCTGAACTTACCAACATCATCTAATAAACGTTATTGAAGAGTGGTCATCTGTTTATGAAAGTTTTATGAATGTTAATGACTGGATGGTCTTGGCAAAAACAAGCTGTGAGATGTAGAGGCTAGAGGAAATGACTCTACAACAACTGATGATCCTGTAACCGAATCAGTCCAGCGCTTAAAGTATGATTTGATGCCTGTGTTTGTCACAGAGAAAGAACACACTTCCTGCTGTGTCAGTGCTGTTTCTCACGCAAGCTTGTGGTTCTGCAGATTTCCTGTATCTGAACATGAAGATATCTAACGCTCACACCTACGCTTATTTTATGTAAATTAACTAACACCCTATTACATTCAGTCGGATTGTATGATAATTTCTCAACAATAGAATAGGCCAGGAGAAAGCCACACACCCAATCCTAGTTTGTCTGTCTGGCTGCTCTCCGTCACTGGACTGGGGCTGTCCTAACAGCTTCCTGTGTGTACGTGTGTGTTTACTGTGCAACAGGTCTTCCTAAGCAGGCTGTTTCAGCGAGAGCTGCAGCAGCGCTGACTGCATCTCAGCCTTTGAACGGGAGCGCGTCTCTCCCGCAGCGCACACACGCTCAGCAGCTGCTGGAGTCCAGCAGAGAGGTTGTCTCAGAGGACAGGGAGAGGACCAGAGAGACAGAACAAGACACTGAAGAGGCAGAGATTTCAGACATCATGTCGGCGAGGCAGATGTCCATCAAAGAGAGGTGAGTTGCTCTCTGAATGCGTGTGCGTGCATTTAAACCTGAACAGCAATGTTGAGTCATCATTCATCTGTATTTTGAATGCAACTTTTAAGTTGGAAAGGAAGAGAATCGTACATATACAAATCTAAAACACTGGTGTTCCATATTTGGAGATTAGTTTATACGTAATCCTAATACATACAAGTGAAACAATATTATTGTGAATGATGGTGAAGGAAATACAGTTTCAGTCAGTATACTTTAACTTACTTGCACTTAAAATGAACGTTTGAAATGCAAACTAATAAGATGTGACAGAAGCCAGGACACTTTGGACATTTCTATATAAGGCTGCGTCTCAGGAACATGAGTGTTAATCAGTCATAGAGTAATAACTTGACTGTTTACAGGATGTCGAAGCTTCCAGGACATAGTAATCTAAAGCAGCCTGTAGTGACAAACACATCAGTGTCTCACCCTGAGGATATTAGCAAATAGTGTAGGCTAACGTGTGTGTGTGTGTGTGTGTGTGTGTGTGTGTGTGTGTGTGTGTGTGTGTGTGTGTGTGTTTGAGTGTGACAAAGATGTGGTTTTGAGTCAAACAGGAGAAAGTGTTACAGATCTTAACACTCTACAGAGAAATTAAGCCATCAAAAATATTGAGAGAGGGGGGAATAAAAGCAAATACTGTGGTTTCATGGTTTTTTGTATAAAGTGTGTGTAATCCACCAGAAACATTACCTAAGAAAAAGTAAACAAAAGTGGCTTGCTTTAATTCATTATAATCTCACAGCTTCAGTTTATGAAAATGACAAACCAATAAATAGAAAAATGCTTCTTCACATTCTTTTGGAAAAAGTGAGATGTCTGAGCTCTCAGCTCCATTATTCAAGGGCTACGCAATAAATTGTTTATTAATCGTTATCATAATAATGGCTTTTGCAGTACTGATATTGCAGCAACATGCAAAATGCACATGAAAACTTGTATAGCAAACCCCAGTCTTTTTGCGTGAGCTTTCCAGCTGTCCGAGGTTCAAGAGAAGTTTTGTTCTGGCTGACATTGGTGTCCTCCAGGAAAGCAGCTGATTTTGGAATGAATTAATTTCACTAAATATTGGCGATGTACAATCACATTGTGTAATGAGATGCTGCTTTTTTTGTGCTTATTGTGCAACAGTAGTGATGGGCTGATGGTGATTGTGATGCCTCCAAAGAGTAACCAAGTACATCTGGTGGTTGATGTAATGCATTATGAAGAGTATAATAATGAAGTACATGATGTATTTTTATGATTACACTTTGATGTATATGTGATAGAAATGGTGTGAAATTGTTTGTGCGGTATTGTGTGTCTGTGTAAAGGATGGGCAATATAAGATAACACAACAATTAGTCACCTAATACCTGCTTATGGTGCCAATCACCTCATCTTGGGTACTTATTTTGGTGTTTCAGCTGCTGTTGTAAATAATCTCAGGACAGTTAAAATGCCCCAGCGTCCAATCATGTTCATTGAACAAGTCAATAGGCAGTGGTGGCTCAGTGGTTAAAGGCTCTGTGTTGCTGATCAGAAGGTCAGGAGTTCAAGCCCCAGCACTTCCAAGCTACCACTGTTGGGCCCTTGAGCAAGGCCCTTAACCCTCAATTGCTCAGTTGTATAAATGAGATAAATGTAAGTCGCTCTGGATAAGGGTGTCTGCTAAATGCCGTTAATGTAAATGTAATGTAACAAGTCACACAGATTTTTGGTCCTACAGTATACATCCTACAGTTGTGGATGAGGAACGTGGGAATGTCAGTATTGTGTTCTGCTTGGACCTGACTCATAAAAAAGCCCACGTCAGCGTCTGGCCAACTACTGACTGAACTGTTTTGAAATGAAATCGCGTTTGTCCAGGTGCAGCATGCGTCAGTGCTGTTCTACTGAAGTGTTTGTTATTGTGCTGGTTTTGAATCCGTCTGATGCGTGTTTGTGTGTGAGCAGGCTGGCTCTGCTGAGGAAGAGCGGTGAGGAAGACTGGAGGAACAGGATCAATAAGAAGCAGGATGTTGTCAAAGTGGCCATTTCAGAGAAACATGCTCAGCTGTGGGAGGTGGAGCAGACCTTTAAGAAGAAGGTAAACCTGGGCCCTTTAACCTTTTACTTCTAACTTTGACAAACGGTCAAAGGTTTGTGTTAATGTGTAAATGAACAATTGTATATTCCCCTGAAGTGTAATTAATGTCATATTCTGCAAAATAATTAAATTTGTTAATTAATTAATAGAATTAAATTGCATGTCAGTTAACCATCTATTTCCCAGTTCAACCATCATTTCCCAAAAAGATTTTTCTATTTTATTTAGCTTTATATCAGTTTCTGCACAGATGGACAGTCCTCTTCTTTTTTCTTTTTTTCTTTTCTTTTTTTTTTTTTAAATACCATTTTTACTGTCTTTTACCCTGTTTGCCCTCCCCCCCCCCCCCAATAACGCCTTAAAGGACATGATTCATAAAGACCTAAAAGGCATTATTTACATTACTAGCTTATCTCTGTTTGAGCTTTTTAATAAAGTTCCTTCACTAGTAACTTAATCCTGCCCCCCTCCCCCATTCTTTTCTGCCCTGGTGCATGATTGTTTTCTCGTGTATAATGTGGATTTTTTTTCATATTTACTGAAGGATATCCTTGTGGGATTTATAGACCACTGGGCATGTTTTCCTTTGGACATTCGATTCTTTAGTTTAGTTCATCAGCATGCATTTTTTTTTTTAAACATTAATGATTCCAGCAGGGTCCAAAAACAAAAAATATAATTATCCTCCATTTTGCTTTTTTTCAAAACACTAAGGTGGTTAGCATGTATTGTTTGTCAAAAACTAAACTTCCCTCACTGTTGAATTTTTCCTCTTGTTACATACTTGTGCTCTTTTGTAAATGTATAACTTTATTTATTTCTCATAATATACATTTCATTTACTATGACCATGGCTTCAGTTATCATACACTCTTAGAAAAAAAATGGGTTCTTCAAAGGTTCTTTGAGGGTTCATTCGATAAATAAACGTTCTTGGCTTCAAAAAAAAGTTGTAGATAGAACCTTTAAGGGTTCCCCCAGAGGGACAAGTGAAGAACCATTATGAGTTTTGTAAGAGTGTATTGTCACTTTCTCCAGGACAATGGAATGATAGACGAGTTTGCAGTCTCTGATCAGCTCTGGGTAAGACTGATCACTGGCATGATTTTTAGTGCCTGTGTCTGGTGGAGAGGAAATGGTGTGGTGATAGGTGTGCTGTGATGATATTTTTACACTGCTGTTATGGTGACTTATGGTGACCCCTTTGCATAGCTTGTGGTGGTGGATTTACTGGTGTTTCTAACTGTGCTACCGTGATGACAACGCTGTATGAATTTTCCTCTTGGTCTGATTAATGGAGCTGCTGTTTTATTATTCTACTGGTCTTGCACCATTGTGTGTCTATTTTTAAAGGTTGTGTTGGATTAACATTTGGTTTATATGTGTTTTTTTTAATTTGTGGGATGCAGGAATTCGAGGTCCTACTTACTAACTGCAACTGCTAGAAATAAGTAATAATAAAACAACTTTAAAATAAATAAATATTTGCTATTATTTGCGGTTGATGCAGCTCTGCGTCGTTGAAGCTTACATCTTGCGCAGATCGCGTCATAGCAACATTACTCCAATTTAGGGCGCGATTATGTTGCATTCGCTTTGTATTTGTAGTCTGTGCTTGTCTTTATTTGCTGAAGATGTGCAAAGTTCATTAGAAATCCTATTTCTAAAAAGGTGCATGGTAGAAATATTTAGGCTGACCTTAACATGTAGAAATGTAGTCCTGTTTGCCTTTTTTAAAAATTAAATAAATAATTGTTCTTTATTTGTCCCATTGAGTGTCACTGTACAGTCATCTCTCGCGCTCTCTTGCAGTTTCAATCATCTATTCACTATGTAATATATACGGTATATACATTATACAGTAGATATACTGTATAGATATAATTTAGCTGATTAGTTTATTTTTGTAATGTCATGTGTGAAGCATTGTTCAGGGAAGTTTCTTTCTTAAACAAAAACATATGTACAATCAGTGTGTGTAATTTTACTTGTGTACAGTAGTAATCCAATTCTTAGCTTGTCTTTATTATGACACGTGAAGAGAATTATGGCAAGAGAAAAGGCTATATTATATATTATACTGTATAAGCACATGACATTTGACTTTAGCGCTTACAGGCATGGAGTTTATACAAATAGTTAAATTGTTTGGACTGATCGTGCGTCTTAGGTCCTGCATCCCTGTGGATACGTACAGCATGTATATAAATAGGCTTTTTATTAGAACTGTTCTTTGCTGTCTTCCCTTTTCCTCCTATCCTCTCTTACATTTCTCCCTTCTGTTATTTGTCTTGTCGCTTCCTCCAATTTTTCCTGCCTGGTGTAGGAGCCTGTCTTTTCTTCCACTTTTTCCTCTGTGCCTCTGAGTGCCTCTGAGTCTCTGGATCCCATCGAACCCCTTTCCCAGGTGAGCGAGAGAACAAACAATCTCCTGCTCAGCTGGACCTCTGACGCACTGCAAACGTAGTTCTCTTGACATTAATGTCGTTGTCTCTTTCCTGTGTAAGCAGTACAGGCAATAAATATTACATGTGTATGGACTGTGATGCACATCAGACCCCATGCCCTCCATCCCTCCCTCCTACAGCTGTCTCTTCAAACTAACACTTTTCTCTCTTATTGTAGCATAAAATAAAATCATAGACTCCATTGTTCATTTATTTTTTTTAAACACAGCTCTAGTCACGAACAGCTCTACTCACATGTGCTTCCTCTCCTGAACTTTGCCACGCACTCCTCCACTCCTTCATGAACATGCTTTGTCTTTCTTCATCTAATTGCATGCGCATTTCATTCCAGAGCAAGGTTTTGGTTCTATAGCAGTAATTAGAGTCTCATTTAAATTTGCTGCTGCTGTGTGAGAGGTTATTTGCAGAACTTTCTAGTTTTAACACTTATTTAACTAAAACACCTACTGATATAGGGCACATTGCTCCAACTAGTTTTCTTCTTTATCCACTGCCAACAAAGCTCTTCTCATCCTGTCTTGTCTTTTCTAGTCCAGTCTGGTCTATTTTGCTCTGTTCTATTTCATTCTCTTCCATTTTATTATTTAATTCTATTTTGTTTTGTTCAGTTTTATTGTGATCTATTTCACAATGTCTCATTAAATTTTATATTCTATTCTATTTTGTTCTTTCTTTTCCCCCCTATTTTGTGGTGTTATGCAATTTCCTTTTTTATTCTATTATGTTCCTTTTATTGTGTTTTATCTTCTTATGTTCTATTGATTTCTCTTCTATATCGTTCTGTTATGTTTAAATCTGTTTTATTTTATTTCATTTGTTTCTGTTCCATGTTCTTACTTCAGTCAGGGTATTTAAGATACATATGTACTAGTGGCAGTGAGTATGCAAGTGTGATTGTGTTTCTTGTTGCTAAAGTTAGCTGTAGATGTTTGATGCGGTTGAGATGTTTAAATAAACTGTCAGTGTTGCCTTTGCTATAATTAGGAACGTCTCTGGTCTAGGCCGCATCCTTTCATCCTGTCATCTTCTCTTTCCACTCTTTCCTCTCCCCTCTATCTTTTCCTCCCCTTCCCTCCCATCCTTATGTGAAGACGCAACCCTTGCTTATGCAGGCAGATGAACGTCACCCCTGGAGACGCAAGGTTATCTTATGCATACACGCATGCGTGCCCACATACACACCTACAATAGTTCTGCACTTCATCAGATTTCAAAATGATGCTACACTCGTACTCATTTATAGCTGTTTCTTTTGTTATTCTCTGCACTTCTCTCTGTAAATGTATTGCATCTATAGATTGGTTAAAATGCTATAGTAGAATAGTGGATTGGAATTGCACATGGTTACTGGCCCTATGTTTGAGAATTTATCAGGACAGAAATTCAAGGAACCTGGATGTGGTGTTAATATAGAATTTCATTCCAGTGGCTTTTACTTATAAGTATTACTTTGATATGTGAATTATTATTATAGCACTTTAAAGAGAAATTCCACTTGGCTGAAATTGAATTAGTATTTCAGTTTGTGTGTGTTGCTATTTAATTAGTGTTTGTCCTCTCTGTTTTTGCAGAGGATAGGGGATGAGGTAGTGGAGAGCCAGCGACTCGAGCGTATAGAGATGTCCATCCAAGAACGGAAGCAGCTCATCACAGCTCAAGAGGATGCCTGGAAGGTCAAAGGTCGTGGAGCTTCCAATGACTCCACGCAGTTTACCGTGGCTGGTCGTATGGTCAAGAAAGGTCAGTGAGTGCCTCATTTTAATTTATTCACACACAAACATTATTTTATATAATCACAAAGATTTTTGTCTGTGTCTTGTATGAGTCATAGTTGTGTGAAGTTCTCCTCTAAAACAAGAAACTTATTCATCATTAAGGTTATGTACAAAAGAAATTCACTTATCACAATGATACAGTTCTAAATCTTCCCGTGCTTAAAGGATTTGTGCAAGAGAAAAGGGTGTATTATGTTATTATATAAGATGTGGTATTTGACTATAGCACTTTTAAGGCACGGAGTAAGGTCACAGATAAATTCATACACTTTTTAAAATGTATATCCTGAATGGATTTATTTCTGTATAGCTGCTTTGTGACAGTGTCCGTTGTTAAAAGCGCTATACAAATTGAATTGAAGTGTATACAGATTACTTTTTTTTTGGACTGACTTTCTGTTTCAGGTCTTGCAGCCCCCATGGTGCTTACAAATCCAGGATTTACTCCTACATCACCCAAAAACAAGAACGCCATCTCCAAACCTCTGGAAGGTAAACTCCTCTTACAGTACATCCACTTTTCAAAGGAGTTCAAAAATTGCAGATGATTGGCCATTGAGTCGTTCACCTCAAATCTTTAATGTAACACTGTGCTATACCAATTTGGTGCATTTTGTGCAAGTGTATGCTGCGTATGTCTATTTATACACAGCTGTGGCTTTAGTGATCCACTGTTGCGCATTTGAGTGAAAGAAGACATCGAAATACTTTTAAATCCTGTTGGAAAATGCATGAACCCCTGTCTTTGGAAAGAGTATACCACTGAGATTCAAAATGTCTACTTTGGGCTAATTTTATTTATGAATAAGGACAACGCAATCTTTCCCAACTTCATCCCCAACACTTTTGTTAGTCACAATTAATTAGCACAGAACATAATAATTAATAATAACTTAATAATTTAGCACAGAACATGCTAACTAAGAGGCAAATTGCTGTTCTGCGAACAGTAGCTGGAATCTTTTATTGGGAAACTCTGACTCATTAAACTGAACACATCCTTTGTAAGCATTTGTGTTGTATTTAAAGTTTTTCCTCAGCTAATTAACCTACTAGTTCACAGACGCTGTAAATCCACCTTACACCTGATTACAGATGGTGATATGCAAACAAAAGACATATATAGACATGTATAAGAGCATAGACATGATCTGTTGATAAGGTAGGTGCCTTTTAAAAAAAATAAAAATGAATAAAAAAGCCTGTTGGAGTGTGTGAATGATGTTGGCATTTGAAGTGAAATGGGAATGAGAATATAGATATAATATGCTACCTGGGTCTACAGGCTGTTTGTTCTGGTGCAATAGACTCCTACACTCAATCGCTGGCACAATGTCCAAAGGCATTTTCTTTTAAACAAGCAGCAGGGAAATAATTGATGTTTTAAATATCTTAAGTTAAAACATTTTGAAACTATTTTCACTGGGAAAGTTCTCTATATTCAGACTCTGCTTATGGAGATGCCTAACATGAATTAATGTGACAATGAGAGAGATAAAAAAAAAAAAATTAAGGTCATGAAATGTGTGTGTGTGTGTGTGTGTGTGTGTGTGTTCTTGATTTCATTGTTAGAGTTTTTGAATTAATTAAGTAATGTCATATGTTTTAAATTAAGTAGTGGTCATTTTTTTATAGATTGCATTCATTACAATGCATAAAGTACTTGGTCTATGCAAACAGAATTTAAAGTTCATTGTTGAATTGAATTTAAAGTTCATTGTTTTAACAGAATAATGTATGTGCATGTTTTCTTCATCTTCAGGTAAATGGCTTGTATGGCCATTGTCTTTAAACAAGTATATACCATATAACAAGCACTTCTAATCTTATAACAGCATCATAACCGATGAGATGTGGTCCTGTTTTCATTCTATTACTTTGTGAATTATTCTGGGGGTTTTTTCCTGCCTGTTGTATCGTTCTGTGCAATCACTCAAGAAATAATATTGTTTATTTTGTAATGATGCTTTTTGCAGAGATTGAGGTCAGAGACGATATAAAGCTTGAGTCAGACAAGAAGCTGGAGAAGCTGGAGTCCTTCTTGGGTCGGCTGAACAGTAAAGGTGAGGAGCCCTGACTGTAAATATGTAGTCTAAACGGCAAGCTTAAAAAAAAACATACCTACTAGTTTGTTTCTGTCCTTTTATTCAGTGGCCGGGCTTCCAGAGTCCACACTTACAGTAACGAAGAAGACGGTTAAAGAGGTCATGACTCTGGATGATGAGTGTTTTGATAAGTTCTACAGGCACACTGATGTACTTGCCAAGATCACAAGTAAAGTGGAGATCGACGATGACTTTGATGCCATCTTTGGAACTCAGATGCCAAAGTAAGACCTGGGTTAAATCAGGTTAATGGCTCTGAAGGCTTTAAATCTTTGCGTTTAACTACTTATTAAAGATGTTGAAATCTGTATGTCATTGTTTTGGGTGTTAATGTAATGTATTTGTGGTAACATTTGATCTAACAGGAAATTGTAAAAACATACGATATGATCCAATTTCATGGCTCAGGATTCTTCTCAAATACACTTATAGTATAGAGTGACCTTTTGGCTTGTGTGTTTTTAAGGCTGACCTCAGAGATGGTGCAGCACAAACGTGCAGTGCGTCCATCCCGAAACGTGCAGTCCTCCAGGAACCCTCTGAAGCTGCTGGCTGCACGAGAGGACATCAGACATGAGTACACCGAGCAGAGACTTAACATTGGTGTGCTAGAGAGCAAGAGAATCACGCAAGAGAAGAGTGAGTGATGGAGAGAGGGGCTGTGAAAGAACAGTTGAACTGGCAGATTAAATGGGCTGTTACAGAGAAGGAAGGCTGGATTCTTTGTGTGTTTATTATCATACATTTGTTCAGACACATTAGAGGTGCTATGTGTATCTGACTATGGTTTTTACAGTTTTTTTTTTTTTTTTTTTTTTTTTTTTACTGTGCATGTGTGAAGCTGTGTTTCAGTTTTGTAAACCACAACTATGTGTGTGTCTCTCTCCCTTCCTGTCTTTCTCTCTCAGTGTGTAAGAACAGTGGGTTCTCTGCCATGGCTCTGGCAGGCTTAGCGAGTAAGGAGAACTTCAGCAGTGTGAGTCTGCGGAGTGTGAAGGTCTCAGAGCAGAGCTCCCACAACAGTGCCATGCCTTACAAGGCCACCATGCTCATGCAGGTCAAAGGTCTGTCACTTTACTATCCCTGAAGTGGGGAGAGCAGATCTCCTGTGTTTAGGACACTTATTTATTTACTTACATATTTCTATATGTAATATCAGTGCTTCACAAAAATAAGCTTAGTTGTCAGCTCTTTGTGAAGCATACTGTACAATGGGGTCTCTATCATGTCTGTACATATTAGGCACTTGTTAAGGTTTATTGTTACAGTAAGTTTATTTTACTGAGTAAAAGACCATCACTGTTCAGGAGACATGTTGCTTTTGTTACAGAGGTTGTTAATGTTGGTGGATTTATATTGGCTGTGGAAGACATTTCCTCATAAGGCATGATCTTATGGGGTTTTTGTCAGTTTCCTTGCCCACAAGTCAAACACTGTCTTACAATGTTTTTTCATCTTTCTATTAGAAAAAGCACCGAAGCAGATCAACTTATTTTTTTTCTTCTTTTTCGGATGAACTAGGCCGACGGCATGTCCAGACGAGGCTAGTCGAGCCTAGAGCTTCATCTCTGAACAGTGGCGATTGTTTCCTCCTGGTTACACCCCAGTACTGCTTTATCTGGATAGGAGAGTTTGCAAATGTCATTGAGAAGGCCAAGGTAAGTGTTTGCCTAGACACATGCCCCCCACCCCCTCTCCCCAAACCCACAACACACACACTCGCGCACGCACACACACACCCTTCAACATTTTGTTTTTGTTTTTTTTAACAAAAGTTTTTAAATAGCATTATGTACTCATATGATAAAGTTTAATAACAGGACAGAGAGTGATAAAATAGCCCATGTTTGTTGCTTGATTAAAGTCCTCCACGTGCAGGCAGTCAGAGGTTTTACATCATACCAGAAGCAGGAAGTCAGTTGTAAAAGGCAGGAAACGTTTCAACAAGTGAGCATCGTCATACAGACCAAAACATTGCATTGTTTAAAGCACGAGAGGCCACTGAACTCTGGAGATGTATTTGACCTACTTTTTTGAAATCCCCACATTCACAGATTACCTTTTCCTTGTAGTCCATTCAGTTTGGTTATATATGTTGCTTGGTTATTATAAAGTAATATATTTAGTAGGTTCTGCCATGGATTGTAGCCCATATGTTCTGTTTTACTTTTTATAGTACAGTATATCAGTGTCTGTATTATGTTATTTTATACAGACGTCTCAATTACCACTGGGAAGGTTGTATTGGAAATCTAGCTTAAGGCACTTTAAATCTCTGGGCATGTAAACATCTTCACTATATTGTGGTTGGTGTTAATGTTCTTCAGTCAGCTTTATCCTGTTTACAGGCTGCAGAGCTGGCCACATTCATCCAGACCAAGCATGACCTTGGATGCAGAGCCACTTATGTTCACACCATAGAGGAGGGTATCAATACCCACAGCCACGCATCCAAGGAGTTCTGGAAGATTCTGGGAGGGCAGACCAGCTACCAAGGTGATATGTCTCATTGTTGCATTCTGTGATGAGCTTATGTGCATGAAATGTAACACACTTGTCTGAACTGCTGTTATGGTGGTTCTTTGGATGGTCAAAGCTGTTGTGAGAGCAGTATTTAATATCTAAATTGTGTTTTCTGTAAATAACAGCTGCAGGAACTCCAGAGGAGGATGAGTTTTATGAGACCGCCATAGTGGAGACAAACTGTGTCTACAGGCTGCATGAGGACAAGCTGGTGCCTGATGATGATTTCTGGGGCAGAGTACCACGCTGCACCATGCTCAGCCCTGCAGAGGTCAGGCCATGCTAGTTAACCACAATTACCAGCTAGTAACACACATGTATTGTACATGTATGTGTGGCAGTCTGGAAGAAGCCTATTCATAGTCACTGAACTCTAGCAAACAGACAAAGACAAACATTCAGGTTTTAGCCAAAAAGTAGGATTTTACTGCCCATGACATACTTGAACATCTTAAATGTTAGAAACCATAAACACACTTCCCTAAAAGGACTTGGAAATGTTTTACATGGTTTTTAAACTTGCTTTTTGCCTTCCTGCAAATAATATAATCAGATAAGAGCCAATTTAATAAATGCAGTGTTAAATGCAATTATTCTGCCTAAAGATGAATAAAACCTTGCTAGGTAGGTGTTTCCTCACACAGTGAATGTCAGAGTTTGTGGAAAGTTACATGCTGTCGAGAAATGGACATTAGTTTAATCAGTTCGGTTTGTAATCAGATACCTGCTGTTAAATGTATAGGGCAAAACATGTATTCCCTCTATATATATATATATATATATATATATATATATATATATATATATATATATATATATATAAAAATCTAAATTTCACAATGTAAAGGGGTTTCTTAGGCTGCCTCGTATGTATTGTGTGAACCACAGATTTTTGATGTGTGTGTGTGCTTGCAGGTGCTGGTGTTTGATTTTGGCAGTGAGGTGTATGTGTGGCATGGTAAAGAGGTGACATTGGCACAAAGAAAAGTGGCGTTTCAGCTGGCAAAGCACCTCTGGAATGGGACATTTGATTACACAACCTGTGATATCAACCCACTAGATCCAGGAGAGTGCAACCCACTTATCCCCAGGTCTGCACAAGCATTTACCTTGCATTAGGGAATGTAACGTCCTTTTTCTTTGGGACTTTCTACACAGACATGCAGTATGCTTTATGTTTCTGTAACTTCTCTTTTCTCTCTATAGTGTTATTTTGAGTTAAATAAATACTCCAGGTTTGTTTAAACTGATCTTTAATCTACTTCACATGTAGCTTTGCAATTAACACTGACAACGATTTCTACACTTTGTCATGTACTGAGAAACGAATGCAAAACCTGTTGACTCAAAACTCTCTCATGAATGAATTCTGAGTGCTGCTGTTAAAGTACATCAATATAACATGACTGTAACAATACAACCGTATTGCAGGCAAAGGTGTGGAATTTTTGAAAGTGGTAATCTCGAATACATTACAGACGTGATGCACAGATATCCAGTTTAACATGCTGGAATATTCCTTTATACACACTAGAAAATCTTGTTATCGGAAACTTTTAAAGACCTGACTCCCGGTGTGTTTTGTTGTTATGAAATGCTGAACTCTCTTCTAGACTCCTGCCAAATATTTTACTGTCCATAAACAAGGCATAGTGTAGCCATGACATTTCCTGAAACACAAAACCCACATCTCTTCACCTGTCTGTTTCTCTCTCTGGCATGTGTCTGTGATTTTATATATATATATATATATATATATATATATATATATATATATATATATATATATATATATATATATATATATATATACATACACACACACACAGAGACAACTGAATGAATATAGTTTGTCTGTGGCATTATTTATGGTGTGTGTTTGTCTTAGGAAAGGGCAAGGCCGGCCAGACTGGGCTGTATTTGGCAGGATGACCCAGCACAATGAGACTACGCTGTTTAAGGAAAAGTTTCTAGACTGGAGTGACTCCAAGAAGGCGTCAACGAAGAATGATAACATACAAGCTAGTGAAAATAAGGTAGTGCGTCAATAAGGTCTTAAAATTCCACATAAAACCAAAGATACAAAGAACTTTGTGAGTGTGTAGATATTTATTAATGACAGTTGCAGATTATAATACACAAGTGAATGAGTGAAATATGATTGAGAAATTAACTTAAAGGGTTTTTAATTGATACTGACTTTATGGAATATAACTTGTTAAAATATGGAAAAATGTTTTCCTGATTTTTGTCCTGTAGGAGGTGCACAGTGGTGAATGCCGCTCGTATGATGTGTCTCTGATGTTGCCGTTGTCCAGTGCCCCCATTCGGACCATTCTGGACGGCGTGGATGTGGGCCGAGGTTATGGAATGGTGGAGGGAGATGACCGGAGAAACTTTGAGATCAGCACTCTGTCTGTGGATGTGTGGCATATCCTGGAGTTTGACTACAGGTACAGAACAGATCCTGCTTTTTATTTATTATTCTTCTATACAGGCAATATTTATAAATACTTAAAGTGACTTGAATGGTCCTTGAAGTCCATGCTGCGTATTAAATTGTTGGACGTGTGTCCCTGATGCAGTCGGCTCCCTAAGCAGAGCATTGGGCAGTTCCATGAGGGAGACACGTATGTAGTTAAATGGAAGTACATGGTCAGTGCAGCAGGTGAGTAACTCTTCCTTGGTGCTCGTGTAAGCATGTGTATTAAAGCAACACAAATTATACATATTCATTTTTAGTGTTTGACGTAGGCCCTCTCTCAGTAAAGAATTATCTCCATCTTGCTTGCATCATCGCCACTGTTGGACATCTTGGAAAAGTGAAGTGTGTGTCTGTGTGTTTTCACAGTTGGGAAAAGGCTGAATTCTGAGCGGATAGTTGGCCCGGGTAAGGAGAGGTGTGCATACTTCTTCTGGCAGGGTCGTAACGCCACTGTTAGTGAGAAAGGGACATCAGCTCTCATGACTGTGGAGTTGGATGAGGAGAGAGGAGCACAGGTCATCCTTGACTTAATCCACACCTCACACAATCTTTTTAAATTACTAGGGAGCGTTCTATCTCTGTTATTGTACTATAATGTAGCTCTGTGTGTTTCAGATCCAGGTGCAGCAGGGGAAGGAACCCCCCTGTTTCCTACAGTGTTTTAATGGAGGCATGATGATTCATGCAGGAAAGAGAGAAGAGGAAGAAGAGAATACACAGAGTATGTTACAGTCTTGATGTCTCTGTTAAGCCTGCAGTTCTTTTGATTATATGCTAAGATGAGTGGTATGATGGTTGATTCAGTCTTTTATATATATTTTTTTCAGTGTATTCCTCTAGAGAAGGGTCAGTATGTGAAGTCCACTTTGGTTTTAATATATATGTTCAGCCGGAAACCAAAGAAAAACGTAGATCAAGAAAAATTGTCCTTTTGAAATTTAAAGGGTATTATACCATTATATGTACTAATATGGTAACATTAACTCAGATGCTACTTTGTTAGGTATTTATTTATTACGCACGTGTTTGACAACTTTGTACCAGTGCAACACACACTACCACGTCATACTGTAGTCACTGCTGTGCTGAGAATGATCCACCTCCCATGTAATATGTGGTTAGTTGTGGTCCTATGGTGGGCTGTTATTGTTGATGGCTGTGGTGAAGAGGGGCTGACGGTTTGTCTAGAGCTACAGTTAGTAATTGAATACCTCCAAATTCACCTATATAGGTTTACCTGATGAAATGCCAACTAACAGTAAATACAAGGTAGGTGTTCCTATTTAACTGGTAACTGAGTGCATGTGTGTTTTCTGAGTAGAAGGGGAGGACTCTAAAGCATCAGGGTTACTGACTATTTAAAAAATAAAATAAAATAAATTCTGGCTCCATATAAAATTTCTATTTCCTGCCTGTCAGTCATGACTAGTGTGTGTATAGATAATGGAGAAACAGGAAAATGCTGTGTGATACAGATAGTGTTTATACTGGGGGTTTAGAGCAGCTTGTGTTGCAGTAGATATCTTACCAAGCTCGAGTGGCTTGCTTTGACAGTTCATAAAACAAAACACACTGCGTAAAGGAAAACATTGCAAGATTAGTTTCTTTTCTTTCATATTATAATTTGTCTTAGAATCCTACACAATGCTTTATTTTCAGTTTTCAGTCATTTATTTTCTTGCATAGGAGAACTTTCTCATATGGGATTTTCTCTTACTTTTTGCAACAAAATCCTGAGAGTCCTGCTATTTTACTTCCCATTGTGTGCAGATGACTGGAGGTTATACTGTGTGAGAGGAGAAAAGCCAGTAGAGGGCCACCTGCTGGAGGTGGTGTGTCACTGCAGCAGCCTGCGTTCTCGCTCCTCCATGATTCTGCTCAACATCCCCAAAGCCAGCATGTACCTGTGGCACGGCTGCAAGGCCCAAGCACACACGCAGGACGTGGGCCGCACCGCTGCTAACAAGATCAAAGAGCAGTGAGTGAACACAACTCGTACAGAACAAACACATTATTATTCATCAGAGTTTTTACACCAAGTTGTCTCTTACATTTTGAGTATCAAGGTTATATCTGGATAGAGATGAATGTGTAAGTGCCCTCGAGACATATTTACATCTGATCCCTCAAATTAGTTCAGCTAGTGGTCTCCGACACACATGTTGTACAAGTTTAACTATATCTCTCTCGCAACCAAAACCAAAGCACCTCCCAATAGGTGACCCATACATCAATGTTGGTGCTGTAGGGCGAGAAAAAAACATTAGCAAGATTAATGACGAGATACTTACTATATATCTTATTCATAAAATGACTAAAAAACAACACTAAGATAGTGTTTGAATGTAATGATCTGATTTGCATATGAACAGATTACTGTCAGATTTCAGTCTGAGCTACTAGACATGCATTTGTCTACAAGTGAAAGTGTTTAAAATGTTACCAGTATACAATACAAGATTCATCTATAAAATGCAGGTTGGGTATAAAGGTTTACAAAGTCTACACCTAACCCTACTCTTATCTTCAGCGATCCTTCTTTTAACTTTTCAAAATACGATACTTTTTTTTTTTTTTTTTTTTTTTAAATGAAACAAAGCCACCTGATCAAAACTGCCATGCATTTCTTTGATTATAGAGAGACTTGGCCCCCACAAAGTGATCAAGTTAACCGCACACACTATCGGTCATGTTGGTGCTTTATTTTCAGGTGTCCTCTAGAGGCAGGACTTCACAGCAGTAGCAAAGTGACCATCCACGAGTGTGAGGAAGGCACTGAACCGGTAGGATTCTGGGAAGCTCTCGGGAGACGTGACCGCAAGGCATATGACTGTATGATTCAGGGTGAGTCAGGTTTTCTAGCAGTTTCTTTGTGTTTTGTGTGTGTACTAGTTAACGTGTACGTTAACTTGTGTTTCAGATTTGGGGAAGTTTAACTTTACGCCACGGTTATACCACTTAAGCAGTACATCAGGGGAGTTTGTTGCCTTGGAGTTGATCTGTCCATCCAGAGAACCGAACTTGGTCAACTCGATGCCTTTCCATCAGGAAGATCTGTATAACATCACTCAGCCAGGTGCAGTACAAACACCGAACACACTGACAAGACTGTTCAAAATGACATGCTTGGATACTGTTCAGTGTGTACTGCATATTAAATCCTGTCGTGTATAGTGGAACATAGATGCATTGTTGTATGTACCATGGTATACAATCAGATTCACTTGAGTGCTCAGTAACTTCTGCTTCATCTTTGTGTTGATTATTTTCAGTTACTGTGATGAAAAAAGACATTAATTAATAAAATAAGACTTCTCTGATGCTCCACTGTTTTGCCACAAGTGCCCTATCTGACATGTTATGCTATAATATAGCTTGTCTGATCTTGTTTGTTTCTTTCTTGTTTATGCAGTATTATATTATCAAGAGAGATGTATAGCAAAATCAACCTAGTGAGCCTGTAAAACTGTAAAAGAAACTTTTTGGATTTATTCTCTGAATAAACATGGAAATATGAGATGCACTGATCCAGGAATACAGTTTCTGCTTTGTGTTTCTGTTACAGCTCTGTTTTTGGTAGATAATTATCATGAGGTGTACCTGTGGCAGGGCTGGTGGTCTCAGGAAGGTGAGAACACAGGCTCCGCCCGCATCCGATGGGACTTGGACAGGAAGTGTGCCATGGAAACTGTGCTCCAGTACTGCCGAGGTAAGAAGCTGAGAGATGTATAGATTGAGGTAGTGAAAGTAATTGTGGAAAAACTTACTTCCATGTAATATTATGAAACGGGAAATACTTTTTACTTGTTTATACTGACTGTAGATTATTATGATGAACGATGCTGCTTGCATAAGCATTCATCCTGTTCAGACTAGTACTAGAACCACCTTTTGTTGCTATAACAGCTAGAAGTCTGTTTGGGTAAATTCCTACCAGCTTTGCAGACTGTTTGGGAATGGGAATGTTCTGCACAACCTGGCTGTCCCATTTATTCAGTACATCAGGGCAGTTTGTTTTCTGTGGAGTGGATCTGTACAACCAGAGACCCAGACCTGGTATAATCTGTGGAGTATTGAGCAGCTAAAATTAAAACTACATCCTAACCATTTTCCTTGAGATCAGCTGTAAGATCACAAGAACAACTCTCTGTACAGGTGCACTGCAGAAACAGAATGTGTTCGAAAGAGATGTTTGTGCCCTTTTGACTCTTTGCTCTGTGTTTTTGTGTCTGTGCAGAGAAGAACGAGAAGAAGCCTCCAAAGGCCTACCTGATTCATGCAGGACTGGAGCCACTTACATTTACTAACATGTTCCCCTGCTGGGAGCACAGAGAGGACATCGCTGAGATCACCGAGAAGGTTTTTCACTTCACGCACTCTCAGAATGCACATTCTCAAGAGCACTCACAAAGCCCCCAAAGACATGCAGCTTAAAATGCCTTTAATTGTACAACGAATGTAATCTGTAAGAATGATGAGATGCAGATATCTATATGAATGGATGGATGAATGAGTGATGGAAAATAAACCATTAACTGCCCCTCTTTGCCGTATTCCATGTTATAGGAAGCGGAAGTATGTAATCAGATCATTCTAGTGGAAGATGTTTTGGCCAGACTCTGTAAGACCACCTATCCACTGGCTGATCTCATGGCCCGGCCGTTACCAGAAGGTGTCGACCCTCTGCACCTCGAGCTCTACCTGTCAGACGAAGACTTCGAGGTGAGATCCCAACCCGTGTTCATGAACTGTGTATTGATAATTCTAAAAACATGCACCACTGATCAGGTTTAAAGGGTTTAACTTTGTCCAGAATTCTTGAAGCTGACTTTATCCTGGAGTTTAGCGCTGTATGCTTAAAAGGTTTCATTCACATTAGAGGGTTGCTAATGTCAACCCTAGTCTGTCTCTAATGGGCAGGATTGTCTAGCGTTTTTGAAGTTCTGATTAGAAATTGTAATAGCCAGCAAGTTTAAGCTTGTCACATCTTCACTAGGTAAAGGCTTGCCAGATGTGTGTGATATTATGATGCTATTTTTGTTTCATTCATTCTGGTCTGTTCTTCTGTACCCCGTCTCATAATCTACTCTCCGTCCTCTTTACTCACCCTCTTGTATGAAGTCTTTTCTCTCCATCTTATTCTTTTTTTGCCATTTGTCTCTTGTGGTGACATAGTATCATATCTGACAGTGGTTACATTTTCCTTTCACCCTTAGGGTGTAGGGGCCTATGGGAAGGTGAGTTTTTACAGACTGCTGGTGTTCCCCACATTCACACAATGCTTGTATTTGGAATCCATCAACCAGAAGTTCACTTGCTTGTTTCACAACTCTCACCAAAACATGTCTTCTGTATAACCTTTGGTGTGGGTTTCTGACCTGCCACACAAGATAACACACTTCTTATTTATTTAATGCATGTGCTTCTCACATTTAATTGATTAATTTGTTTTTTATCAAGAGAGACTTCCTGGTTTTATCCACATGTTTACTGGTATATGTACAGTAATGTCCATTTATTCAGTACATGTGTGCCAGCCCTGCTATTAACCACTATATCTTCAGATGCAGAAATGTCCTACACCTATTAATATTGAATAATGCCAAAAACTAGTCAGCAACCTGATTTTTTTAAACTGAACAAGCACTGATGACAAAGCACTGAAAACTAAAATTATTTAGCATGCACCTCAGTATGACAAATAAAGCACCACAGCTGCATACCATAAGTACAAATGTAACCGCATATATATGTCCTGTTAAAACTATTATTATTAAAGCTATAGTGGTATTATATGGCATTATCACAGGTATAATATCAAAACATTGAATATGCCTTTAGTAGACAACTAGCCATCATGTTCATACATTTCAGTTAATTGATATCTTGCATGTTGTGCCAGTCCAAACTTGTGTTTTGTGCCTCTCAGCCTCTTGTGTATTGAAACACTTGTGCTGCACTATCCGTCTTTCCGATGAGACGTTAAACCGAGGTTCTGACTCTCTGTGGTCATTAAAATTCCCAGGGCACTTTTACTATAAGAGTTTCCCCTGGTGTCCTGGCGAAATTCCCCCATTTGCCATTATCTATCATGGCCCCTTAATAATCCCCATCTCCGAATTGGCTACATCACTCTCTCCTCTCCACTAATAACTGGTGTATGGTGGCCATTCTGGTGCACTATGGCTGCCATCGCATCATCTAGGTGGATACTACACACTGGTAGTGGTTGAGGAGACCCCCCCCCCCCCCAAATATACTATGCAAAGTGCTTTGAGGGTCTAGAAAAGTACAATATAACTGTAACTATTGTAGAAATGCAATTACATATCCATTAGATATGCCTTGGATATGAATATATGGATATAATGGATATAAAAAGTCTACACACCCCTGTTAAAATGGCAGATTTTTGTGAAGTTAAAAAAAAAAGGAAAAAAAAATTACCAAGATAAATCATATCAGAACTTTCCCCACCTTTTAATGTGCAATTGCAAAGTATACAAATAAAGTGAAAAATGATCAGAAAAGGAAAAAAGAAAAAGGAAAAAAAAAAACTTATGCAACTAGGATATTTTATAAGTGTGCACACCCCTAAAGTAATACTTTGTTGAAGCACCTTTCGATTTTATTATACAACTGTCTTTTTGGGTAAGAGTCTATCAGCGTGCCACATCTTGAATATTTTCCCACTCTTTTTTCCAAAAACATTCTGATAGAAACAGCTGGGCTTTAACCTAAAATAATCAATAATTTAATTTAACATAGCTGTGTGCAAATTACTTTCAAACATGAGATTAAATGTGTTTGGTTCATTCTGAACACAGCTGCCTCACCAATTATAAAAGGTTGTGCACACTTATGCAACCAGTTTGTTGTAAAACTGTAACCAGTTTGTTTCCGTTTCTGAATTGTTTTTCACTTGATATTTATATGCTGTAAATTCCCATTGAGGATGAGAAAAGTTCTGATATGATTTATCTTTTTCTTTTATACTTCACAAAAACCTACCATTTTAACAGGGGTGTGTAGACTTTTTATATCCATTGTACATTCACAGGCCCTTATAGCAGCTACACTTTGTAGATATAATGACTGACTGCAGCCTGTTGCTATAGATGATTTGTCAGCTTCCTTCATCCCCGCCTTCAGTAGTGTGTTGCACTAGTAGGAATATTGTGGTGGAGGCCTGCATAACAACAGGCTGTTCGTATATTCATACCTACCAAGTCACCTATATAGTAATTGTAGCTGTTTAAAGGACCAGTGACTGGCTTTAGTGCATACATAATAACTGGGTAAAGGGTGTGTACAAAGTAGAGCTGCAACAACTAATCAATAATAATCGATTATGAAAATCATTGTCAATGAATCTCATTATCGATTAGTTGGTCTGTGTGCGGCACGAGGTACATTTACTCACTACGTTAGTTCTGTTCCGAAAACACGCTTCCGAGAGTAAATACTAAACTTGTGTCCCAAATGACGTACTGTACACTTACACTATGCACCGTGTACTCTAGCGTCTAGTGTATGAATTTTAGAAACGTAACATCTCAAAAGTAAAACTAGCAGGTTTTTTTTTTTTTTTTTTTTTTTTTTAAAAACTAACCAGAAGTATAAGCCGCTTCCTAGTCCATGTCATACTCAGGTAATGTGACGCCACTAGCTTTAGCATATTTAGAGTCACCGACAATAACTTTCTTCAGTATACTGTTTGTCAACGTTACCTTTTATAAAAAAGTAATGCATAAATATTATTCTATAATATAAACTTGTATATTAGTTTATATTATATAAGTATTTATGCATTTTTTTTTTTTTTATCAATGCACAAGAAGCACTGAATTAAACTACAGTCCTAAATGAATGATGAATATTCTGGTGTGTGTGATGTGTGTCTTTCTTTTCAGTCGTATATAATTGGGCAAACAGTTGTGTAAAATTTTAGTCTGAAGTTTATATTTATAGCACTCAGTTTGTGGATTTTATTTTAAATAAATGAAAAAACTGTACTGAAATGTGCCCCCCCCCCCCCCCCAATTAACGGATTAATCGAAGAAGAAAATAATCGACCAACTAATTGATTATGAAAATAATCGTTAGTTGCAGTCCTAGCATAAAGTTAAATTTAAAAGGTGGGAATATTCTCTTTAGGCATTGGTGAGGATTTCAGCTTTACGTGTGTCTCTGTGTCAGAACTTTGGATTTCTTGTTTTTTCCACAGCAGGCCTTTTCAGTATCTAATCAGCTTAGTGTGTTTCCTCAAATGCCATGTGTTTGTGTTTCTGTACGTCTGTTCCTTCTACAGAAAGCACTGGAGATGACCAGGATGGAGTATGAAGCTTTGCCAGGATGGAAGCAGGTGAATTTGAAGAAAGACAAAGGATTGTTCTAGTGGGTTTAGGAGTATTACGATGTGCAGATGGAGTGATAATCACTGTTGTGGCATTGAAAGAGATGGAACATGCATGTGGTGCAGCTTATACTCCCTTTGTTGGCTGAACTTTATAAATGTACACATGAGAATGTGCTGGTGTGAGTGCACTGCAGAGAGATATAAAAAGAAAAGAAAGGAGCGGTGGATATGCACAGAGATCAGCAGAGGTTTACCAGCCTCTTGGCGTATCTCTCTCTCTGTTCCTTTTTTTTCAGCTTATTAAATTGTAAAAAAAAAAGAAAACAACAAAAAAACCAACTGTAAATTACTGTAATGTTTCTTTGATTTGAGGTTTTGTGTTTTCCAGCTTTTTTTTGTTCATTCCATTACATGTTCATGTAGCAGAAGTCAAGCTGCCCATACAGTTTCCTGTAAACTAAAATAAAAAAAGACCTACGATCGTTTGATTAACTTAACGGCCACATCACATCTTCAGACTGTTTTTGCTTTAAAGTGCTCGCCATTATTTTACTTGTGTAAACACGTTACATGGATTTAGTTGCAGTAAATGTACAGTAGAGTATGAATTTTTACAGATATAATAATGTACTAATAATCCTGTCCTGTGTCACTCACAGCCTGGTGTACATGCCATCACAAATTGCCCTGTTGTCATACAGGTTCTGAAAGGTGTGGGTGTGACTGAGTAATGTGTGAGTGTTGATCACATGACGTTAATTAAATATTGTTGAACTGGAGGTGAATTAAATCTCCTTGCTCAGATTCTACAGTGTATAGTGCCTTCGCTTTCGTGTACAGTTTATATAATGAAATCTAATAGTATGCAATTTTAATATTTTTGTGACTATATAAAATATCAGAGGGAAATAAACAGTGAACTATAAACAAAAATATGCAGTCAATGATGTGCTCCTCTTGTTTTAAAGCATCAGGAAACTTTATCTGTCATCTCCAGGTTCAAGTTGATGTGTTGGGTTAGTTGAGATTTAGATGAGACAAAGGAACGTTATGTGGTTTTGTTTTATATTTGAACTCGCACAGGAATCCAGGGCAAAACATCACCTGACGTTTGGTATGATGTTCTCTCGAACATAAATTACATTTGAACATGAGCTTGAATGTGATTGGTTCATTCTGAGCCATATGCCCAATTATGAAAGGTTGTGCACACTTATGCAACCTGGTTATTGGAAGGGTATTTTTTCCCCTAGTTGTGTTTCCATTTCTGACTTGTTTTTCAGTTAATTTTTATATGTTGTAATTTCCCATTGAGGGTGGGAAAAGTTCTGACATGATTTATCTTAGTTTCTTTTTTACTTCACAAAAACCTCCCATTATAGCAGGAGTGTGTAGACTTTTTATATCCCTTGTACATTCAGGCCCTTATAGCAGCTACACTTGCCTTATAAGGAACTTTGTAGGTATAATTACTGACTGTAGCCTGTTGATTTAGATAATGTCAGCTTCCTCCATCTCTACCATCAGTGGAAATGAACCACTGCACTGACACTAATGTGTTCTATTGTGGTGGAGATCTACATAGCAACAGGCTGCTTTTGGTATATTTAACCTACCAAGTCACCTTTATAGTAATTGTAGCTGATTAAAGGGCCAGTGATCGTAGCTATAAGACGTACCTAATAACTAGGCAAAGGGTGTGTATAAAGCTACATTAAAAAGGGGGAAATTTCCTCTTTAGTCATTGGAGAGTATTTCCATTTTAAACATGTGTGTGTGGGTGTTTGACAGAAATTTGGATTCCTTGCTTTTTCCACATCGAGCCTTTTCAGTATCTAATCAGCTTAGTGCGTTTCCTCAAACACAATGTACAGATGGGGCAATAATTACTGTTGCAGTGTCGAAATAATATCTGAGGGAACTAAAACGGTGAGCTATGAAAATATGCAGTCAGTGGTGTGCTTGTTACAAGTTCTTGTAAGAAACATAACCTCAGTTCCTAATAACATTATTATTCATTTAATTTAAAAAAAAAAATTTTACAAAATTACAAAAAGTGATGTTTGTCTTTAAAACTGCATCTTCCCTAAATGAATTTAGGGGTTTCACAGGGTTCAAGGGTGAATATTTCTGCAACTACAACTTTTAAAATTATTTACAAACTAAATAAATAATTGTGCAAACTATAGAGATTTTTCCTTGACATTTTATAGGCTATTTTGTGCAGATCTATTAAATAAAATCCCAATTAAATCAATTTGAGTTACAGGTGGTAACATTACATTAAATTTCAATGGGGTTAAATAATTATGCAAAGCAGTGGCAATGATGTTGAGAAACAATGCTAAATGTATTGCTATTTGCAATGACAAATGGGCAATAGGTCAAAAGAAATCTGTGACGTTCCCCTGATTCTTGAGGTGGGTCTCTGCTTGAAACGATCTGTGTTGTCACAACCTAGAAATCTGAGCAAGCTCAAAATTTAGAGCTGGTTTGTTAGATAGAGTCAGGATTCTTTTAATCTATTCCATCATGGGGGGGGGGGGGGGGGGAGTACAGCCTCCTTCAATTCTGTTTTGTACTTATCAGGGCCAAAATAACAGTTGTGTGACTCTCACCAACTTCTATAAAGAAACAAATAACCCCAAATGACCACAAAATATATGTTAATTTTTGTTCCCAAAAAGTAAACTAGGTAGGGGAAAAATTAAGTACACCCTTCCTAATAAAAAAAAAAAAACACCACCCCATCTTCACTGAGTAACTTTTGTGCTTCCATATGGCTCAGCTTAAATGATAGTTTCTTTTTCATTTTGAATTTGAAAATTTACTGTAAGAGAACATGAGTTTGAGATGGGGAAAAAATACTGACAGTATTGTGTATTTATCATCTGTTATTCAAACAAATGTGATGAATTCCAGGGGGTTGAATACTTTTGCAAGTCACTGTGTATTGTCCTATGTACATGCTTTAACACAGGGTTGTGTTTTAAGTCTGTTTTATTGCTTTGTCATTAGATTGACATAGGCCAAAGGCACCGGTTTGACACATGATTACATAACTGACCAGGAATTTCACATATCATTCAGATCAGACGATTATACTAAGTGGACCCAGTGATGTTGACCTGGCTTCACTTGGAAACACCATCCTTGGGAGAGATCTGTTTGGCTCTCAGAGAAGTAGCAAGTGCAAAAAGAGGGATGGAGAGATATCTGGTAGAAAAATAACCGTGGTGATCACACCTAATCGATGGTCTAGCCTTCCGCTGATCGACACAACAGGGCGTGATAAGCATTAGATAATGCTCAGCATGTCACTGTGTGATCCTGGACCTCACGCCATCCTTCTAGTCATTGGTGAGAAGTGGATCACGAAGGAAATGGCTTATTCAATGGAGGAACCCAGAGCTTCTTGGCCATGTAGTTTGGGATCATATAATATTGTTATAGTCAAATGGCAATCAGCATGTAGAATATGTTAAGAGTGAAGACGAGGCTTTCGAGCAGATTGCACATAAATGTGGAAACAAATCCATGTTCTCAACAACCGAAACCACGGTGACAGCATTCAGATCACAGAACTACTAAAGAAGATTGAGGACATGGTGCAAGAAAACATGAGCAAACACTGTTTGATAGATAAGATGATGATGATGATGATAAACGGGCAGAACAAAGACAGCTAATGACACAGAATGAGAGAAAGATGCTGGGATCAAAAATGGGTAAGTAGAATGTTATGTCTTGATTATAATGACCATTGTTATTTTTCAAATGTTTATAAAGCATTTGGCCCTTACTGGTAGGAAAATGCTATTTTAAGCTGCTTTGGCACATGGGGTGTGCTCGTCAACACCATGTGGATTAATCTGACGGGATGCAGCTCAAGAATGTGCACCTCTAAGCATGTAATTATGTATTTCCTTTATCATCAACTCAATATTAAAGATCATCATGAGAATAAAAAGCTTTTTTGTATATAGTGTAACCGTAACACTTACCAAATACTAGGTTCAAGAACACAACCTCTTACCTACAGCTAGAACTTGTTTTGGACACAGTTAGCTGCCACTGATTGCTGTATGAGCTTTGATCACCAATTCCACAGTGTAACTGTACTCATTCTCTGGAATTAGTACTCAACACAGAGCCTACAGTGTATGCTAGCTGGCTAAAGTTAACTAGTCAGCTGAAACCTGCTGTAATTGCATAGCAGTTAAAATGACTTGTACACTGCAGGTATGAGGAGTCAACAGTTAGCTTATTACATAGTGCTTCTACACGATTTCAGATTACTGACCCAGTAAAATAATTATCTTGATCACATTTTGCTCTTTATTTTATAGGAGGCACAAGCCACAGTTCTGGGGATCAGAATTTTGCTGGCAGACTATCAGTATTCTGAAAAGAGCTCAACAGGAAACATAATTCTGGCAAGGGAAGCATTTCACAAAACCTGCAAAAAGTCAAGGAGAAGTTCAAGGAAAACATATTACCATAGCGGATACTCCTGGACATAGTGCTTAGCGCAGCTCAGTGTCCACCAGGCCCCCACGTTTTGCTTGAGCTTGTCCGTTTAGTCATTTCATTCACTGAAAGAAACGGGAGGTCAATGGAGGGTCATTTGCAGCTTTTCTGTGATAATGTTTGGAGATACACCATGCTGCTGTTCACATGTGGGGACTTTCTGGAAGAAACAACGATTGAGCAGTTTATTGATTGAGAATGAAGGCGAAGCTCTCCAGTGTCTAGTGCAGAAATGTAACACCAGGTATCATGTTTTCAACAGCAACAGAAAGGATTATCAATCTCAGGTTTCTGAACTGCTTGAAAAGATTGATGAGGTCATCGGTAGTAATGGTGGTGGCCATTTTGAAATGGATTTGCAGGAGGTCCAAAAGAAAAGGAAGGTGTCAGAAGACAAAGCTAGAAACAGGAATTTGGAGGCACAAGAGGAGACAAGAGTAGTAGCAACTAGTTCAGAATCTGAAACCTGACTTCGATGGTGAGCAAGTCATTGCAAGTCATTTGTAACAGCATCTTCTTTTATTGCTGTGCAACACTTTATTAGCACTGAGTGATATCCCTCCCCCCCACCCCCCGTTTTGTGGTAAAATAATTTCTATTCAGCTCACATGATTCACATCTAATTCACGTTTTCTGTGATTCGGCTCAAGATTATTTTACTGGTATAGAAGTGAGTCAAAATAACTTCCCCTGTTTTTTTTTTCTTCTTTCTTTCTTTTTTTTGGTCATTTACTCATCATTTTAGCTCTGTGAGCATTGCCTTTTGTGGAGTTTTGGGGGAGTGACCTAATGCAAATCAGCTGAGCTATGCACATGGCTGGTAAATCTGGCAAAATCCATGAATTTGTTTTGTTCAGCATGGGTTACACAAACATTTACACACAACTTTACTTAAACGTTGATAAATGAGGCCCAATGCTACCATGAAATGTACTGAATGAGGGCATTGAAAATGGGTATGTTAGTTATTCTTTAATTAATAAAATAAATGTAATCACTTGCAAATTGCTGTGTGATGATAAAAGGAATAAAACAATCAGGTTCACTTCGGCCTTATCACATCATACAATCATTTCCCTATAACGGCACATGTGCTGTGTTTTATTCCTTACCTAAATGAAATGGGAAATCATTTATGAGCCTTTATGTTCGCTTACAGGGGCCTCAATCAGAGATCCTGAGCTCAACATTGTGCTTATTGGTTAGAAAAGAGCTGGATAGACCACAGTTGGAAACATTATCCTAGGTGAAAATGTTTTTCCCAAAAGAAAGAAAAAGTGCAAATGTGCAGCAGCATGGACGAGTAGCAGGAAGACAGGTTGTTGTAGTAGACACTCCAGACTGGGACTGGGAGCATGTTTTTTGGAAACCGCCTGTGCTTGGCTGGCAGATAGTGCAGAGTCTTCGGACTCTTTGTTCCAACTTTGCTCCTATTGTATTCCTTCTGGTTGTGGGAGCAGCATTTTCCTTCAAAGAGCTGAACAAACACACTACTGAAGAATATCTGCAACTTCTTGGTGACTGCGTCTGGAATCACACCATAATGCTGTTCACTACTGTGGGCTGGATGGAGGACGTAGACATAGAACAGCTCAGTGAGCGGAAGAGGACGCCCTGCAGTGGCTTGGAGAAAAATGTGGGAACAGATACCATGTTTTTGACACAACAGAGAAGAGAGAAGTTGTGCAAGTCCCTGAGCTGATGAGAAAGATTGAACAAGTTGTGGCAAATAACAAGGGCTGTCCTTTTCAGTTAGACACAGAAATCTGTGAGACAGTTGAGAGGAAATATTCCATTGTAAGCAATCAAACCTCACAGAGGACGTTAAAAGACAGTAAGGAACATGGCAGCATGAGCTGGCCTCTACCTGACAGTAAGTTTTGTTGTTTTTAATGCTTCATTTTTATCAAGAAAGCTAACATAATGTACGGTTGTATACTGCAGTATTTAGTTAGTTCTAATCAAGTGACTAGCTTTAATTGTCTTATTTTATGGATTTGTTATAGACTGATTTGTTTATTTATTTATTTCTTCCTTCCAAAGTTTCAGAAAGCATGAGTTTCAGAAAACCTTAGGGCACAAAATCTCAAACACTTGTATCAAATTCATGTCCTGAAGGGCCACAGAGATTTGTTTCTTCCCCATATTTACACTCCAAATCTAATCAATGAATGCACTGGTCATTAGGTGAGGTAGAATGTTAAACCCCAATGTTGCTCTCCAGGACAGGGCTCATCCCCTCATCTAGAAGTATTTTAGAATAATGACTAAAATACTCGTACATAGAATGCGTCATTCTGCTGTTTGCCTTAAAGTAAAAAAAAAAAAAAAATGTGAATTTGGACTTGAGTTCCTAATACTTGTGAAGGAAACTCATAAATAAAATAACTCTTATTCAACAGTGGGTGGTGGTGATCAGAGTGATGGGTATGACTCACTTCAATCCCTGCTGCCAAGGTAGGCAACAGAAATAAATAGAACATGTTCTGGTACATAAATGATACACATTTCAATGGTTATCTGACTAAAATTGATGGCTGCTTCAAATGGAAACCAACACAGATGGGTCAAGCTCCACACATTCACTTCAGTAAGAGCAGAACTCTGGGAGACCTGTCAACTCCAGTACACTCAAAAGCAGACCCTGACACTAGCAGCTTGAAATCCAGAAGAGAACAAGCCAAAGCATAGAGACTGAAAATAGAGACTGAGTCACTGAAATAAACATTTTAAACCAAGAAACTGTCTGTGGAATGATTAAAAGCAGCATCGCTCACAAATACAAAGTAAATGCACCAAATTGAAACTGATGTATTTTATCGTGTGCAATTTGATCCATTATGGATGATAAAGTAATAAATGTAGCATCTAATAACAAAATTATTGGCAACAGCAAATGAGAAATAAAGGATCTACCAGCTTGTAAAGCATCATCATATTTTACACAGTATTATATGTAGTCATTTTGACTTTCCTGTTTGTGCAATAAAATAATTTGAAAATATAAAGTAAAATTTTTTTTATTTTAATGTGTCTGTGTTAATGTTTTAAGAAGTATGCATGCTGCAATAGGAAAATGATGGCGGTTGCAAAGAAAAAAGGACTTAAGACATAGCACTTTTGTTATGATTTTGTAAATTCATAACCTTTGTATTAGAAGGTTCTATCTGAGGTCATGAGTTATACATTATTATACAGTACATTTTTAAAGCACAGAAACCTTTAAAGTATGTGCTCAGAATTTGTATATGCACTTATTAATCTGACATGTCTTGATGTATCATGGCCTGCAGGGGGAGATATGCTACGGGAAATAATCCTAAAGCTGTGTACCATGGACGTATGTAAGGGAGCTATTTTACCGCACTTGAAATGTGCTATTATTATTATTATTATTATTATTATTATTATTATTAGCACCTAAGCATATGATTCGTCTTGTCCTTTAGCAATGAGAGCATGCAACTTTTGTTACGTATCATAATTGTATCATAAAGTACATTTTGCCACTTTAATGGTCATTCATTTAGGAAACTGTCAAAGCATTTTTGAAACCATTCATGATTCATGGAAAGCAACCTTTTCCTGAGTATTACAGTGCTCTCACCCAAAAGTGAGCAAGCCCACCATTCATCTGCAGTCGTTTTGGTTTTACATATGCGGGTAATTCTGTTTAAAGGTCAAATGTTTGTGTAGGTGGCACACGCCATTTTGACTTGGGAAGTATTTTAATGGCTGGAAATGATAACCGTTCTATTTGAAATGGAAGCCAGTATATGACTTGACTGTGTGATGGTGAGGAGAGATCTACAGTCCACTAATACTGAGGACTAGTGGGCTCATTTTTACATGTCAACACAGCTTAATCACTGTCCAAATGAATATACCAATCAATAACCATTCAGGTATATTGCACCATCATTGCATTTATTTTTGCTTTATTGTGTTAATGTTTCTGCACCAAAATACTATAGTATTGCCTGACAATCACGATTATTTTAATCAAAATCCATTCATAAATAATAAATATGGGTGCAATATTTACTACAAGGTATTCAGTTGTATTACACAAAGCTTTATATCCATTAGATTGTATCACAAAACATTCTGGGATCATGTGACCTTAATGGACCCATTTCTCCAATATTTCGCAATAAAACCGTGCATGTGTGTCTGCATCAGATGCAGCTGATATCAGAAGTTTGGTAAAGGGAAAGATCTGTAGCCTCTCCTCATAAGGACAGATTTCTTCTCCTGCTCTGACTCCTCTACATATTTTCCCATTTCCCTATTGAATTCTTGCATATATTAATGTGTGAAAGAAAGAGAATGAGAACATGAAGAGAAAGCAGGTCTGGTTAAGGGGCTTGGCTGTTGGACTTCTTGTGTTTGAATACACCAAAGAAAACTGCAATGTTTCCAGGAACGTTCACCAAGCCTAACAAACGGGGTGAAAGGATCTGTGTAACTTCAGAGTAGATCATTCTTCAACAAAAGCCTTTAACAACTCTTTTGTCTTCCAACAAGCTGTTGTGAAAGAGTTCATCTCTCTTGAGTTGTTTAAATGATGGTTTGTTTTCTCCCTGCAAGATACTGGCCTTGTATTTAAATGCACAAACCACAAATACATAATTGCATGTGAAAAATAATACACATGACCCAATAATAGAATTTATAAAATAATGCTTAAATTTCCATCTCTAGCCTTACTAATCGATAGTCTTTAAAGACACCACGAAACAGAAATCAATGTTCTATAACAGGGTGAGGGAGGTGAAACATGCTATGATATTGTTTCATATTTTTCCCAGGGGTGTGGCAGCACAGTGGGTATACTGTAGGATTAATACCTCACAACCCCAGGGTCCCTGGTTCAGGCTCTGTTACTGCAGTGTGAAGTTTCCTCCAGGCGCTCTGGTTTCTTCCCATCGTTTCTTCTCATAGGTGGATGGCTACTTTAAATTGTCCCTAGGTGTGAATGAGTTTGTGAATGTATTAGTGCATGGTGCCCCGCAATGGACTGGAATCCCATCCTGGGTTTTATTCTCACATCCCAAGATATAGGCTCTGGATCCATCATGACCCTGACTAGGATAAAGCAGTTACTGACAGTGAATGAATGAAATATTTTCATCGCCTGTATTTTCATGGCAACATTTGCCTCACTCAATCAGCAGATGATTAAAGTTGAGCAAAGGTCATTAAATATTGAGGAAAGCTTACTGAAGAGATTCATACTGATGAATTATATGAACAAGGACATGATTTCAAATAAGGTTTCCTATTAAGGTTCACACTAATATGAAATAGTAGGTGTTTACTATACTATCACTATAAACCTTACAGACCTGTATATGAAGGACTTGAAGCTGCTGAAGATCGATGAATGACAGCAGAGCAGAAAGCTTTGAGAGTTTTCAGTAATATTATCTTATTACCCTACTGGGGGTATGTTTATGTTTGTGATTAATTATTAGATTACACTGGAAGTATAAAGAATACTAGTTAATATTTACCCCGCCATATGTCCCGTATATACCAGGAGTGCACGTCTGCTCTCTGCACAAAGACAAACGCAGCAGGAAGGGCGAGCAGGCTGACGTTTGGCAGGTATCTCTCTAATGCTCTTAGCCATCTGCCAATCTCCTGCTTGCTCCCCAAGAACATAATGTTTCTGATTAGTGTGTTAAATTCACCACAGTCTGGCTGAGTGGAGGCTCTGCAGTCCCTGGCTGCACAGTTAGCAGGCTTGGCTAACTTCCACCATGCTGCCACACTCCTGCCCACTACTGAATGAACTGAATTAATCTGTAGGTATCAGAGCTGTGGAGGATCAGGACAGCAGGAGTCACAAGGCTTCTCTTCACCGACTTTTTTTTCCATGTAAAAAAAAAATAAGCATGTCGCACTGTAGTACTCTATATATCTTACAGGTACAGCTGTATAACTAATCCAAATATTTTACTTTCTATCTGTCAGTTTGAGACAGGTCTTTCTTTACTCATTCATTTTCTTTGCAGTTGCCACGTCTTTCTCTGTTCTGGGAAAAGCTTGAGCTCAACTTTTCCTACCCAAAGATGTAATAACCCACTAGAGATGGCCACAGACTGAAATGATTTATGGAAATATAACTTCACTTATTTTGCTCCTTCTTTATTTTATTGTGTTGTTACACTTTCTCTTTGGCTTATCTGTGGTGTCTGCCTGTATTAACCCAGATTTCTTTTCCTAGTTATTGAGTCTGCACAAACGTTACCATGTTCTTTCCATACAGTGGTATGGAAAGCAGTGGTGTATAGTAATGAAATATAATTTGTTTATACTGTAATTAAATATGGTCTTGGAATATTTTGATATTACGGGTAATTTTGCTGGCAACTTTAAAATTGACCATTACATTTTCAAAATCAAATGACTTTCTTTTACTCTGAGAAATTTCCACTCCAATATGACTCCAAAAAGGATGTTTCTTGGCCGTCCAGTCACTCAAATGACTTCAAATCTGTGAGTCAGCCTCATAGGGGGTGTGTGGATACTGTCTATGGTCAGGTTGGGCTCACCGTAAAGGGAGATTTGAAGAGCCATGAGCTGTTGTCAAAAAATATATAACTGTGGTAAGAAAGTTGTTAAAATGGCTATTATTCTTATTTGTGTCTCAATTGCACTCTATTGTCTATCTGGGGTTGGATTCTAATCCCATCAGAGCACAGAGCTTGCATGGTCCCCCTGTGCTTCAAGGGTTTTCTCAGGGTACTCTGGTTTCCTCCGCCAGTCCAAAGGCATGTGTTGTAGACTGCTTGGTATTTCCAAATTTTCCATAGTGTGTGAATGTGTGTGTGACTGTGCCCTTCGATAGGTTGGCATGCCGTCCAGAGTGTCCCCCGCCTTGTGCCCTGAGTTCCCTGGGATAGGTTCCGGGCTCCCCATGACCCTGTGTAGGATAAGCAGTACAGAAAATGAATGAAATATGCTGCATTTGACTTAACAAACCTGGGAAGTTGAAACTGGAATTATTATCAGCATTTTCAAGATACAAAGTGGAACAAAATATGGAACCCTCAATTAACACTTCTCTAACATCAAGCTCACCAGCTAATGTTTGTGTCATACAGTCAGTAATCTTCAAAGTGCATGATTTATTTACCTTCTCAAAACAGCTAACTGTAAGGTCAGTGTTATTAGATGGTTAAATCAATGTCTTTGTATTTTGATTGATCTAAAGCAAATACTACAATAATCTCATTTAATAGAGAAGTGGTACTTTACAGTGTGAACAGCCATGTTGAAATGATGTCATACGCTGAACACAGGGTTGTGGACACCGTCCTGACTTCCCATTTAGAAATTTGTGCACTTCTTTGTTTATTTGTTTTTTTCCTATCCAAAGATATAAATTCAGAGATACACTTTTGAGTTGAATTTCAGCAATAGCTAATTAGTTGGCTATACATCTTTATACACAAATTCGATTACCATCTACACTAACTAGTAACCATTCTACCAGAAATGTATTTACATTTTATGGCATTTGGCAGACGCCCTTATCCAGAGCGACTTACATTTAGCTCACTTACACAACTGAGCAATTGCAGGTTAAGGGCCTTGCTCAAGGGCCCAACAGTGGTAGCTTGGCAGTACTGGGGCTTGAACTCCTGACCTTCTGATCAGTAACCCAAGACCTTTAACCGCCGAGCCACCACTGTCCACGTAGTGATGGCTCAGTGGTTGTAGTAAAGGAATACAGTGTTGAAAGCAGCACATGAGCATAATCAGTGCTGGCTTTAAATTGCTGATACAAGTTGTTATTTATTGAACTCAATTGATTGTGTACACGTTTTAAGGCTTAAAAATCTTCTCAGATTGATGAAATGTGCTAAAGCAATATAACCGGTCAATCTGTCACCATCAGGCAACACACAAAATGCACAGTACTTCAGAAATCTTTTGCTAAATGACGTAGCTGCTTGTTATGTCTGTGACTGTATCCTCACAGTGAAGTGGAGTGTGAATGTATTTAATACCTGGAGAGATGAGGTGAGAGATGTCTTTTAAAACAAATCTAATACAAGGTGTGTAAGTGTTGACTGTTTGAGCAGAAAGGTCTTTATAAGTGGAAAACCAGCAGCTAACTCTAATCAGTGACCCATTATGAGTCGTTATTATTTGTTCTTATTCTCATGCAAAAATATCTGAACCATGTGTGTTTAGCATTCTGTGTTGTCTGCAGATATTTGTATATGATAATTTTCCCTGCTTCAGCTCTCAGTCAACCCACTCACGTGTCCTTACCAGCTGGCATCATTATCAGGTCTGATGAACTAATCAACAGCTATAAACACAACACGTGGTTTGCCACTTGTTTTTTCTCCTACTGTGTTTTTTTCCCCCTCTCCTCTGCTGTCATGCTTCTACTGATGCCACCTCCGTTCTCTCTAGACTGCCTGATCAGTTCCTAACTCTTTAAATGTACTGTATTATTGTCTGCTTCTGTCCTTTATCCCCTGCCTTTATCAACATATCATGTTTAGTACAGACATGTGATCGACTGGCTGCTGTTTGAGATTATTGATGGCACTGGTGGTCTGTTTGATTGGTCTGTTGTAGTTGTGAGGGAAAGTAATTGTATGCTGTTACGGTGATTTGACAGTGCTGGCTTCAGTAATACTGAGAGTGAGTGAATAAGTGAGGGTTTGCATGCAGGGAAAGGGGTTAGGTGTAGCTGTTAGACGAACGAGCGAGCAGGGAGACAAACAGAAACACAATGTAACCAGGCGGAGGCAGTGACTCAGATGTGATCAATTCTCTGGGAGCTCTCCACGGAGCAGCCAAAGCCAAGGAAACAAAAACAACATTCCCAACTCAGGTTTACAGCTTGGAGACCTGGCTTGTTTCAGATTCAACCTCTAAAATCCTGCATACTGCTATTTCAAAATGGTCAGAGGACAGATTGCCTATAAAACAGAAAAAAAAATTACATGTGTCTTAAAGGGAGTAAAAGAAAAAGAAGATTCCTCATTTATAACAACACACCATCAGGTGAAAAGGTGTCCTTTTTGTTGTCCTGCCAGCTGGAGGGTGAGAGTAAAACGTGTTAACATCTGGCCCTTGTCTGCTGCCCTAATTAGTGTTTAATAAATGGGGCTAATGAAGCCTTATCTTCAGTCTAAACAATGTCAAATTACCTATTAATGAGGGGAACTGTCAAATCTTTGTCTGTCCACACAGGCCTAATGTAATATTACTTGCCAACTAGTACAGCCTATGTGATCATTCAAAACTAATGGCAAGTTTATAACTGAAATGGGAAGGCTGGTCAGTGTTAGGGGTTATCTTAATTCGGGTTTATGGTTCACATCACATTCTCTTCTCCCCTCCTCGGCGATTTACTTCCTTTCCTAGGCCTCTAGTACATAAATAAATACAAATGCTGTAAACTCCCACTGTCCATAAAAATGATTAAAGTGCCTATTTTGGTTAAATCAGTGCCTGCACACAACTGGGTTTGATTTTCCAACTAAATCAGAACCATGTGATGGTCCATATGGACTCCCAGGTACACACACACACACCCCTCCTGGGGCCAGGAATCGAAAGCCAGGGTGGTATAAAAGTATTTTGGAAAACACTTTGTGTGGATAAACTGTATGTTTTCTTATATTCACAGAGATATCTGTTTTTATGGTGCATTTGCAAACATTTTTGGTAAGATAAGTAAAGCGATCGGTTGCTAAATGTTATAATATTGTGGCAGCAGGTTTGATACTTCAACTATCTATCTATCTATCTATCTATCTATCTATCTATCTATCTTTAGTTTCAAGTGTCAGTTACAAGATTAATATTGTAGCTAATGACACCTAGATCACTGATCCAAAATGACATCTCTTAGTAAGTGGAAATAAATTGAATACAGTTGCATTTACCTAGTATTTCCTGTTATAATATTACAATAAACCAAATTATTAAGTAACTTGTACTCATTTCAAGCTAGAAATAGTCTTGTTCTATTGGCAGATAATTTTGCTCATTTTAAGTGTTTATTTCTACAAAGAAGCAAAACTATCTACCAATATAATGACAACTACAAGCTTGAAATGAGTAATAATGTCCAGAAATAGTTTTAATGATCTTATATTTAGTTTCTTGTAATCTGATTATAAGAAATATTAGATAGATTTGACTGGATCTAAGATATTTTCACTTGCTAAGATGACTTATTTTGCAGTGCATGCAGAATAATTGAAAGCTCATATAACTAACACTTTATACAATGCACTATGATATATTTTAATGATTTCATTTTATTTCTTTGGATAGATTCATTCCACACCACTTCACAACCAGCTATCCAGCTTTCACTGAACCTCTGACATGAAAGTTTAGAAGGGCATGAATGGAAAATATAGTTTTCTCAGACAGATTCAATAGTCCATGTCCAAAAAAAGATAGAGAGAACAAATATCTTCTCCTTTTCCTAGAGACAACTTCAGGTATCTGAGCAGCAGGAGGGAGATGGTTTATTTATGGTCAGATGTCTGTTCAACTCATGCTAACGTGAGAGGTCTGGATCTCTCTTCCAGCTTTCCTTTCTGGATATGTCTGCTAGGCCAAAACCTGTGTCTGGTAAGGTTTTTTTTGCTTCAATGCTGCTGCATAAGAAGGAATAAAATGCAAAGCTAACACGGAACTGCTTGGAAAGTTTGAAGAAGGCAGTCAGTGAAGTAGACCACCTGCTGCCTAAAGAACTAGAGGATAGTGTGCCTTTGCCATAACAAGCACGGTTGGGGTGTCTACGTTTCCTACCCCCTGTATGTGCTGGTGCCACAGTGGGTAAGAGTGAAAAAATAGGATGGGTGAGCTCACCCTGCCTGCCAAGCGGGAGGTGCTCTCGCCTGGTGTTGAGTTCTCTCTCTGTTAGCCGCTCTGCAAGAGTATTCTAGTGGGGTATTACAGAGGGTTACATATGCACATAAGGGGTCAGTAACATAATACAGGGAAAAGACAAAATGTACTATTAGAATAGAATGTGTAATTTGATAGAGCTTGGAAATGTGACGCATAGACAGAATTTAGACTGCTGTTGTAACTCCATAGAAACAATCGAGCTGTTACTTAGCAATATTTAGAGAGAACCTTGTTTTCAGACAAATATTCAAACCAATGGTGATGAAAGACAATAATCAAATGTAGCTGAACAAAATGCAAAAACACAAACCTCGAATCAAACTGGAACAGATGTTTTAGTAGGTGTACAATGCAGCGCGAATCATGAGGTATTTTATAAGACGTCACAAATCATTGACGAGTAGGTGTTGTTTCTGCTGCTATGGCAATATAGGGTGTGCTGTTGCACTGCAGAAAATGACGTTAGCAAGTTGAATATAGTCAAACCTTGAATATAGTATAACCTTGAATATAGTCAAATTTATCTAGTGTTTCTTATTATAAGATTGCAATAAACTAAATATAAGATTATTAAACCAATTTCAAGCCTTCATTTTAAGCATTTATTTCTAGAAAGAAGCAAAATTATCTGCCAATAGAATGACAGTTACAAGCATGAAATGAGTAATAATGTCTAGAAATAGGTTTAATGATCTTATATTTGGTTTATTGTAATCTTATAATAAGAAATACCGGATAGATTTGACTATATTCAATATAATCAGCAATGTTGCAGAGTTTTTCCTTGTATTAATAAAAATGTTAATAATGTTAATAAAAACAATGCTTCTGGTGCCTTAATTTAAGACAGTCACTTATTTTTATTATGCTGTTTGAAGAAATTGTGTCTTATTGTAAGCGTTTCTTTCTTTCTTTTAGCTAATTATTAATCTTAGATTAAATAATAAATTCTTGTATTTTGCTCAATCAAGAGACTAAAATGCAAATTTTAAGTAAGTCTATCTTAAATAATTGAGTTTTCATTGCTTGTAATAAGCACAACTTGCTGAAATTTGGGCATTTTTTCCTAGTTTAAGGCCCTTGGTCTTTCAGTGGCTAGAGTTTTATGCTAGTTTTATGAATTCTAGCCAAGCAAAATTGGCTTATCCAATTGGCAGAATTTTTTGCTTGGTACAAGGCAATTTGATTATATTTAAGAATATCTGGCCTCTTTCTAGTAGGGCTGTTTTTGCAGTGAAGCTGGTGTGATGTGCATCAACAATGTGTAATTTTCAATAGCAGCATCCCTCCAAAGTGTTTTATGCATTATCCCCTGAAGATGTTAAGGGAAAACTTTCCCTCCAATTGTTATAAAGCCCTAACACTGAAGATGCCTTCCAAAAAACGCTAAATAAACAGAAAATATATGAACCATATCAACGCACATTTTTATTCCTTTTATGTGACCTACCATCCAAATCCCTGTATAAGTTGCTACTATAGAAATAATAACATATTAGAACAAGTACATATATTACAATATATTACATATAACATATAGAACAAGCAATATAAACCTTTAAGTCCAAGCCATGCTGTTTCAGAAATTTAATCAATACCTTCTAACCAGAAATCAAAATCAGAATCAAGAATTCAACAGCAGTGTGATATAATGAATATTAACCAATGCAATCTAACTCAAATCTTGACGCAGAGTAATAATCTAATGCAGAACTCTATCATATAGCATTATTCACTCAACTGTGGGATTTGGAACAAGGCTGTTGCCCTTACATCATACCACTTTAATCCTCAATTAGAGTTCATTACAAAAATCCATGATGGGTCCTAGCCTTTGACCCTTTCCAGAAAGGGAGATGAGAGGGTGTGTAATTCATATCAGTTCTACCTCAATCAGAACCACATGTTGGCGCTGCTCTAGTGCTCCCCTGCCAGATCTGGCATCAATGAGCTGTGGTTTACACAGCCAGAGCTCAGTGTGCAGCGTCGGCACTGCCAGCACCGTGATTGATGCGTGAGGTGTTCTCTTCTGTGATGAACTGAAGGCTAGGGAGGTTTCTCATGTGTTATTTAGAGAGTATAAAGAGAGAACAGAACATTGCTCTTTTTTGTAGTAATGAAATGTCAAGTGATTTTCAGGATTTGTTTATGCACATTGCTGGATGCTCAATTATTGAAAACACATGAACATGTAGGCATGAAGAGTGAGGGAGAAAGAGGTTTTATTGCCCTCTATAGATTTAATTTACTTTTATATTATATTTTTTATTACATATCTGTGAGTGGCAAATGTATGTGAACCTCTAGGATTAGCAGTTTAATTTGAAGGTGAAATTAGAGTCAGGTGATTTCAATCAATTTGGATGACAATCTGGTGTGAGTGAGTGCCCTATTTTATTTAAATAACAGTGATCTATCTTAAGGTCTTATCTTCACAATACTTGTTTGTGGAAGTGTATCATGGCATGAACAACAGAGATTTCTGAGGATTTCAGAAAAAGAGTTGTTGACCATTGTTACCCTCCCTGGGAGTAGCCGACCAACAAAGATCACTCCAAGTGCAAGATGTGTAATAGACTGAGAGGTCACAAAGGAGCCAGGGTAACTTCTAAGCAATTAAAGGCCTCTCTCACATTGGCTATTGTTAATGTTCATGAGTCCAGCATCAGGAGAACACTGAACAACAATTGTGTGCATGGCAGGGTTACAAGGAGAAAACCACTGCTCTCCAAAAAGAACACTGCTGCTCATCTGAAGTTTGTTAAAGATCCCATGGACAAGCCAGAAGGCTAAGGGAAAAATATTTTGTGGATAGATGAAACCAGAATAGAATTTTTGGTTTAAATGAGAAAGGTTATGTTTGGAGAAAGAAAAACACTGCAATGCAGCATAAGAACCTTATCCCATGTGTGAAGCATGTTGGTGGTAGTATCATGGTTGGGGCCTGTTTTGCTGCATCTGGGCCAGGATGGCTTTCCATCATTGATGGAACAATGAATTCTGAATTATACCAGTGACTTCTAAAGGAAAATGTCAGGACATCTGTTATGTTATTCAATATATTTCTGTTTGCTCTATGTGCCATTTGTGTGTCAGTGGTGGGCTGGGTTTTCTTTTGTCTCCTCCCTCTTCTCTAGACCCCGCCTACTGCATGCGTCACGTTCCGGCTTGCTACTGGACAATCACGTCTTGTTCCCGCCTGCTCCAGCCTGGTGCGAAGGGATTGGTTGTCGGCACGCTTCCGGAAGTGTACTTAAGCCCCGTCAGTCTTCATCCCAGGGCAGATCATTGCCATTTGTGTTGTGTGTAGAGACAAGTGCATTTCGCCTGTGTATGACTATTTCATCTGTGTATGACCTTATGCCTGTTTTGACTTTGTTTATGCTCTGTCCCATTACAATTCACGTGATACCCTTATTTATATATGTGTATATATATATATATATATATATATAATATGTATATATGTGTGTGTATATATATATATATATATATATATATATATATATATATATATATATATATGTATATGTGTGTGTATATATATGTGTGTATATATGTATGTATGTATATATATATGTATATATATATATATATATATATATATATGTATATATATATATATATATATATATATATATATATATATATATATATATGTGTATATATATATATATATATATAATGTGTATATATATATATATATATGTATATGTGTGTGTGTGTGTGTGTGTATATATATACATATATATATATATATATGTGTGTGTGTGTGTGTGTGTGTGTGTGTGGGTGGGTATAGTATTTTGTTATTTAACATACTAATAGTCACCTTTGTAAATAGTGCACGGTTAGGAGTGGTTTGTAGGAAGTCGGCGCCATTTTTGTTGATTCATCTTTTCTCCTGTTTTGGATAGGAAGACGGTGTATTTTTGTTTCCTTGTCTTCTAGGTTAGCTAGTTTTCTTTGGTCAAGTTAGAGGGAATTTTTGTTTATTATTTTGGCCTGGCCGGCTTCTGAAGATTAAGACCACTGTGTGTATAAAAGGTGCTCCGTTTGGGAGAATAAAACAAACCAACACAAACGCCATCTTGGTCTCGCCAACCCGTTTTCTTTTATTTAATTTTTTCCTTGTATGTTGCGGCCTGACCTAGACCAGGTTCGTAACACATCTGTTTGTGATCTGAATCTCAAGAGAAAGTGAATCCTGCAGCAAGACAACGACCGTAAGAACACGAGTCGTTCTACCAAAGAACGGGTAAAGAAGAATAAAGTTAATGTTTTGGAATATCCAAGTCAAAGTCCTGACCTTAATCCTGTAGAAATGTTGAAGAAGGACCTGAAGAAAGCAGTTCATGTGAGGAAACCCACCAACATCCCAGAGCTGAAACTGTTCTGTACTGAGAATTGGGCAACAATTCCTCCAAGCCAATGTGCAGGACTGATCAACAGTTGCCAGATAAGTTTAGTTGCAGTTATTGCTGCACAAGGGGATCACACCAGATACTGAAAGCAAAGGTTCACTGTATGTTGAACAATAGGAATTCTGTAACTTGCATTGTCCATATTGACTCTTCAGCAATCATGATGTATATTAGTGCCAACCATGCCATTAGTAAAGAGTGTTCTCATGTCCTCAGCGCCAAAGTTTCCAGACGTCTGAGGTTTCTGCTTGGTGAGAGTGGTGTATTGTGTCATAATTAAACAAGCCAGGTCCATCAAAGAACTGTGCAGCTCTGGGAATATCTCGGCAATGTAGAAATAGTAATGAATGAAAATGGAGCTTTGCCACACAGCTGAGTAACATATATTATGAACAGAGTTGGGTATAATGCGTTACTGTATTCTACTTACTTTTTCTGATAACACAGTAATGTAATGCATTACATTTTAAATGTATATAATTTGATTACAGTTACTGATGTCAATAAAATTACGTTACTTGCATTACAAATGTTAAGTAAAATGCATTTTTAAAAGAAATCCCATTTTGCACGGGTGTGTCAGTTAAAAAATTTTGTTTAATGCAAAACTATGCTAGGTACACAGCTGCTGTGTACTCATGCAATATATCTTTGGAAAGCTAAGATTCTTGTGATTTGACTGATAGGCTATACAACGTTTTAAAATACAACCAGAACAGCAGCTGCAATCAAAATCTCTGTCAGACCACCAACATACAAACAAACATTTGCAAAACTGAGGCAACTCACCTATGAAGCCTCATAGTAGTCCACTTATGAATAACATACCGACAAAAACAGTCTTTTTGCATTGGCAATGGTCTAAACAATCCAATCATGTCAAAAATATTTAGTACAAAACACTTTATTACATCAGTAAATACCCACGGACTCTTGCTGCATCATTTCAATTTACCTGCAGATGTACCTAATCTTTAACGTATTCTCCATTATAACTTTGGTTTGCTTGTGAATATTCCTTATCTATTGACTTAAAAATGGCTACTGGGCTCTGACCTTTTAAGTGACACCTCATTTGAACCTTCGTGAAAAGCTTGAGCTAATTGCAACCAATTGTGTGGATGACTGGCACATCGTACAGCCAATGAAATTCTGGAAAATATGATGTGCTGCTTTAACTGTGAGTTTCAACACTTCAATTTAAAAGTCTGTGCATAAAGCTGTGTAACCAGTGGCAAGTGTCTCGTTTTTCTGCATGTAAAAGCACACAAAGGTTTAACTTATCAAAATACATTTTGTAAATTGTTTGATATGTGATATGATAGCGCTTAGTGTCACCTTTCATTAGTGCCCAAAATTATGAGAAAAATCAAAAGTAGTAACCTTTTTATCCTAGGTATGTGTCCATGGTTACCAAGAGTCCTTAGGAGTCTCCAAAAGCGGATTTTGGTAAAACGCATGGACATACCCTTAGAAAAACGTGTAAAATATTCATTTTCTTTGGTATTGTGATGAAATATGAACTGAAATTTGAACTTGGTGCAATTGTGTTTTCTAGCTAATAGCCCCCAGGTGTAGGCATCTGTTTAAAAAAAAAATCAGGTGCAAAAAAACCTTCTATTTCAGTGTGTTCAAACTTCTATTACTGAATATGAGTAGCACTTATAGTCACCTTTCTAAAGAGACCAAAACCATGCATGTACTCAAACGGGTTCAATAACAGTTTTAATTTTACTTTGGATATGCTTTGGACAGGTGTTTTAGGCTAATTTTACTGGAGTTGAGCAATGAGCATGCGCTTTAATGAATCACCGGAGAACATGCACTAAAATTACTGAAAGAACTATGAGTTTCACTTTGTAGTGTATTTTTGTAGGTATTTTGAAAATATCTTGAAAGTAAAGTAATTAGTAATCTGATTACTTTTTATATGCAGTAATCAGTAATGTAATCAGATTACAGTCTTACCCCACACTGATTATGAAGACACTGTTGAGAAGCAAACAAGTCTGACTCATTGGTAAATCATTTAGTATTTTTGTATTGCTTATCTTTTTGCCTGCTTTATATTTACTTTTATATATACTTTTATTTCCTTCTGCTTTTTTTTTTTGTTGTTGTTAAATATGGGATGATTGTGTTAAACAACGAAAAGCCTTTGGTCAGTGCAGAGTTAGTTTATAGTGCTACGCTACATTAAAGATCTGGCATGACATTAGGGTGGAAATAAACAAGGTCGGCCGATGTGTACGTCAAAAAAAAAAAAAAAAAAAGAAAGAAAAGAAAAAACAGGTGGGTGCAACAGTTGCTGCTGTCCCTCAGAGTTTCCTGGCTTAGAGAAGGACACCTGTCAGGGGCAACTGGGGTACTTCTGGAGTGGTCAGGGTTTGGATAACATTTAATTTAATTTGAAAACAAGAAAATGGTCTCTGAAACTTAACTCTCTGTGATCATTATGTGAGTCCACTGAAATGTATGTACTTGATGATTATTTTACTTATTTTTTGCTCATGCTTCAAAGATCTGTATAATTTCACACCATGTTTGTGTGGAAGGTTCTTTTTTGGGAGTAACAATCAGTGTATGTCCTTACGGGCATTCAAAATATTCAAGGCACAGAAAATCACACTTGGATGTTCTGTGAACAATGTTACATGTACAGTATAATTTGCTTCCCCCTTGTCTTGACTGCTGTGTGTGTGTGTGTGTGTGTGTGTGTGTGTGTGTGTGTGTGTGTGTGTGTGTTGAGGTCAGATGGGGAATTAGTGTTTAGCTGAGTTTCTCTTATGGGCCACAGCTGCACATGGCTGTTCTAGCAGCTGTGTGATGTCATCTTTAATGGACGGTGGTGTCCACTGGGATATGGGAAACTGGGGGAGGGGGTAAAATGATCTTCCTCATAAATCATGTGTCCACCTGCTGCATACATACCTGTCAGTTACCACTGTGTCTTGTAGAATTGTTTTCATTTATGTATTTGATAGTATTTTAAGTCCACAATCCTCTTCTATATGTTGCTCCAGTGAATGAAGAATTTATTGATGAAACACTTCTAAGAGCTAATAGATGTTTTCTGTCTCCTGCAGGGTGTGATTGGTAGAAGATGAGTGGAAAGTGTGCATTAGATCGGGGCATTCTCCATATCCTAAAATCAGATGGACTGAGAGTGCACTCCATCAGGGATGTAAGGTGAGATGGTGAAGCAGATGGAGGGCCAACAGGGTCAAGGTGTGTGTGTGTGTGTGTGTGTGCGTGCGTGCGAGCAAGGAAATGAGTGGTTTGTCAGCTCTGTGTACTTCTTAGAATGTTACCCTCAATATTTGAAGCCATTTTCTTCTTTGATATTGATCTGGAGACTTGAAATATTGACATTAGATCAAATAATTTATTGAAACTGAGGTACAAAACCTTACCAAATCACTGTGGTATCATAATAACGTTATAACGATTTGGCTACTGTTGAATGGCCAAATATAACTGGTGTGAAGGTGGTGATTAATTTTCTATAACAGGACACCACTGAGTTCTGTCTGCAAGGCAATCCACATATTTATATTAGTGTGCTCCTACTAATACAGTATGTTATTGTTTGTATAGTGACAACGTTCATATCCTCCACATAAATGAATTCAAGGACGTGCCATTTTTGTTTTCTGCATTTTGTTTACTTGTTTTTTGTGGACTTTCCACAACATTAAACATAACAAGAAATGAATAAAATATCGTTCTTTAATAGTGACGTATAATTGTTCTGTTCTTTAACTGTCCAGTTTGGGAGTTTGGGTGAGCTTGTGCTCATTACAGCTTCAGATTTCTGTTCTTGGCTGACAGGAGTGAAACCCAGTGTGTTGTTGTAGCCCATCCACCTCAAGGTTCGATGTTTTGTCCTTGCTGAGATGCTTTTCTACTCACCACGATTGTAAAGTGTGATTATTTGAGTTACTATATCCTTCCTGGCAGCTTGAACCAACCAATCTGGCCATTAACATCAACAAGGCATTTCCACCCACAGAACTGTCACTCACTCAATGTTTCTTTTTTGTTTTTCCACACCATTTTGTGTAAACTGTAGGATCAGCAGTTTCTTAAATACTCAAACCAACCCATCTGGCACCAAAATCCAATTGATGTGGGCATTAACTGAAGCTCTTGACCTGGATCTGAATGAGTTTATGTATTGTGCTGCTGACACATTATTGGCTTATCGGAAAACTGCATAAATGAGCTATTAAGTGGATGCTGATATTATTAGCATTGGCAAGCTGTTGCAGTATAAGATGAATCAAACACTTAGGAATAAGCTGTTCTTGGAAAATAATCAACTTTATGATCAGTTGTTGATCTTTTTCTATTATTATTATTATTATTATTATTCCTTACATACGACAGTATGATTTAAAAAAGAAAAAGATTCCCAAACATAAAGAGACATAATAGTGAGGCAGTATGACATAAAACCAAATTAGGAAATGATTGCTTTTAACTACTGATATGGTACAGCCATCCACAAACTAAGCATCCATTTGTAAGAGAATTTTCAGTTGCAGTGATTGTGTCAGAATGTGAGTGCACTCATTTCTGGGGAGAATATATAACCCAGAGACAGAGAAATGACTGTGCAGTATTTAGTGCATAGACAGAATGCTGATGAAAGAGTCTGTAAGGTGGTGACCTGTGATCTGTCACTGAGCTTGATCTGTCACTGCTGGGATTTTAATTTTTAACAGTGCTGAGGATGTGGGTTAAGCTTTGCTGTCAAACACAGGATCGGCTGAGTCTGCTGTCCTCCGCTGATCTCCTGTCACTTCTCTTTGCTGATCTTTCTTTTCCTCTCTTTAGTCAGGGTTCAAAAACAAACTGCTGCAATGCTATTGTTTTAAATCCAATTAAAATCATCTTCCTGGCCCAATTACAATGTACCAAATGTAATAGAGAGAATGGATAGCCAAAATTAAGAAGTAATGATGAATGGAACTTAGAGAAAGCCATACATATACAGGTGCATCTAAAAAAAAATTTGAATATCATGGAAAAGTTCTTTTTTTTCCCTGTAATTTAATTCAAAAAGTGGTTATTTGTTATGTTCTAGATTCATTACTCATAAAGTGAAATATTTCAAGCCTTTATTATTATTATTATTATTTTAATTTTGATGAATATAGCTTACAGCGCATGGAAATCAAAAATCCAGTATCTCACAATATTAGAATAAAGAATTTATAATATAGAAATGTTGACCTGAGAAGAGCTCTAATCAGATAATTAACTCAAAATACCTGCAAAGGTTTCCTGAGCCTTTAATCTCTGTCTTGTTCAATACACACAACCACAATCATGGGGAAAATGAAAGTAAATTTTTCATTTCATTTGGAAATCAAGGTCCCAGAGTCTGGAGGAAGAGTGGAGAGGAACAGAATCCAAGTTGCTTGAAGTCCAGTGTGAAGTTTCCACAGTCAGTGATGATTTGTGGTGCCATGTCGTCTGCTGGTGTTGGTACACTGTGTTTTCTTAAGTCGACAGTCAATGCAGCGTCTACCAGGAGATTTTAGAGCACTTCATGCTTCCATCTCCTGAAAGCTTTATGAAGATGCTGATTTCCTTTAACAGCAGGACTTGGCATCTGCCCACAGTGCCAAAACTACTAGTAACTGGTTTGCTGTGCATGGTATTACTGTGCTTGATTGGCCAGCCAACTCGCCTGACCTGAACCGCCTGTCTCTCATAGATTCTGATAAAGAATCTATGAGAGACACCAGACCCGACAATACAGACGAGCTGAAGGCCGCTATCAGAGCAACCTGGGCTTCCATAACACCTCAGCAGTGCCACAGGCTGATTGCCTGCATGACACGCCGCATTGATGCAGTAATTCATGACAAAGGATTAAAGCCCAGACCAAGTATTGAGTGCATAAATTAACATAACAGAAATATTTCACTTCGTGTGTAATGAAATCTAGAATTTATGAAAATTCCACTTTTTGAATTAAATTACGGAAAAAAAAATTACTTTTCCATGATATTAAAATTTTTTAAGACGCACCTGTATATTGTGCATGGGACTTTTCTGAATAAAAACATGCATTTTAATAAAAGCTTGCATTTTATAGTATAGCCTACTTCATTAGAAATTTCTTAAGCATGCTTTTCTTTAGTAAATAATGCCCTTTACATATACAGTGGCTTTGGAAATGTTCCTAGGGTTCTGAATGTTCCCAGGAGCACATGGGCTGATTGAGAGAATATTTCTGAGATGATTATTATTCTAGCAGGTTCTCCCATCTCTGTGAGGATTGGTCATTGGGTTCTTGGTCTCCTCCCTGAGCAAGGCCCTTCTATGATCATTAAGGTCTACAGAGAGTTCCATAGACTTCATGGCTTTGGTCTGAATACTTTCCAAAGCCACTGAATGGACATAAGAACCTACTTACACCCTTCACCACCCCTATATTGAATGTATGAATATGTATGCGCACTGAATTTGAGGCACGCAGACCTATTTTAAATGTTCTCTCAATCTCCGCCTCTAATTCCCTCTCACTCTTGCCTCATTATGTTCAATCTACAGGGTCTGATATAAAATTCAAAGTCTGTAGCACTTTCTCTGGAACCAGGTATAAGCCTGTCAGATCATCCTCCATTTGGCATGGTCTAAACACTGCATTTGCTGTGGGTTTTTTTTGTCTCTGTACCATGGTTCAGAAATAAGACACTACCAAATCGTCTTGGTCTTCTTACTTTCTGAGATGCATACACACACAAACACGTTCTCTTTCATAACCTCACCAATTCTGCACTGGCAAAGGTACAGTATTATTTGTCATCTCCTATCGCTGTGATATACGAGTGTGAGAAAGAGCAAGATTGAATATATTTACATTGTGGCATGAACTGTAAATGTTTGACTAGACAGTGACATGAAGATGATCAAGCTTTATAAAAATATTTTTTTTTCTTTATTATACATCACTTACATATTAAAGATTAAACTTGAGTTTAATCAGAGTGCAAAATAATCATTAGTGCATATCTAAATACAGTGGATGACAGGCTGTTTTTTTATTATTAACTTTGAGAAAGAGAAGAAAGATGCTGGTGAGTGAATGGCTGTTTATAGGTGCTAAAATGTCAATCATAACAAGAACTAACTTGTCTCGTGAACATTAAACAACATTAAATGTAACTATAAACTGTTAAAAAAAAAAAAAAAAAACGAGTGTCATTGTGATTGTGTCTCATGAATACATTTAAAATTATTAGCAAATTGCTGTGGTATAAGAAAGAATAAAACGATACATTTATGATACATTTATATGTAAATAATCAACTATGGGGTGGTAACAGTTACTCCAGTTCACAGCAGGCCATATCACACTACACGTTCTGGATTGTTTTATCATAGAGCAGCATGCCCTATCATGTATTTTTCTATGTGTAGGACAACAGCATTTGGAAATTCTACTTATTGTGGGCATAATTTGAACGATGCTATTGTGGGGATGCTAATGATACTGTGGAACCTACCAGAGACTCATTTTAGCAGTTTTACCTGCATACATTTTACCTGCATAAATCATGACTGTGTTAAGAAAACATTTCATGCCATGCACACATGTTGAGATCACATATCAAAAAAGTCACCAGGTGACATCAAGTCAAATGGCTTTTTATTGTCATGTCAACCATATACAGCTGGCACAGTACACCGTGAAATGAAACAACATTCCTTCAGGATTATGGTGCTACATAAAACAACACAGTAACTACATGAGACGACACAGAACTAAATAAAACCTACACATTTCTACATAAAGTACATGTGCAAATGTGTGCAAACACAAGACAGTATAGTAACTACTTAAACAGTACAATGGGCACAGTAAGTGACCAGTATACAGTTCTAGTGTGGAAGTGTCCAATATAACACGTAGGTAACTAATATATATATATATATTATATATATATAAAATATACACACACACACTAATATACATATTCCAACAAGAAAAATAATCTGTTTACATGGGAAACATCCAGGAAGCACTTTCTGAATGGCCAGTTGACCTGTTGGGATATTTGATCTTTGTAAAATACAAGCCACACTCATATTTCATATATATTCCATCTGAACATACCTTTTTCAAAAGAACATGTAAAGTAAATGGCATACCTTCAGTTACAATATAGATGATCAAATTCCTTGATTAGTATGCTCAGATAACTTGACAAACAGCTATTTCACAAACACATTTCTGTTACAGATGATCGTCAATTCAAGTGGGTTATATAGCTTGTATACATTGGAACAAAATGTCATTTCGTCAGGACCATGGTGCAAGACGGACCGGTCCACAAGATTACATAAAGTGCAAATATGCAACAGTGTGAAACGAGTGCAGGACAATATATACACATAACAGAACAGTAAATACACAGAACACTGGCTGTAAACTGGATATAGTAAAACTATCGTGTAATGTAGCAGCACAAGTATAGCAGCAATGTTGGCAGCAAAAACGAGCTGCATAATGTAAAGTGACTGATGCAACTATGTAAAGTGCAGTGTGTGTGTGTGCAGTGGTACTGAGTTTTACTGAGTTCGGTGTTTGATTAGCCCAGGTGAGCATTGGGAGGCAGCAGGGTGTTGAGTAATCTGACTGCCTCAGGGAAGAAACTGTTGCAGAGCCTGCTGTTGATAAAGGACTTCTGTCTGAAACGTTTTATTTCTCAAGTCTACTATCCCAGATCTTTTTTTCAGCGTCTTTATAAATCTTGCTTTACTGTTTCCCGGCCGTGTCCCAGAGTCCCTTCACCCCTGCACTGTACATTCAAGAATCATTTTTAGACAACTTGACTGTGTTAGACATAAGCAATATATTAAAATATGCAACACAGAGGTACTGGGAATTATGAAACAACATCCTTACTGGGCCACATATTTTCATGGTTTTGTCTTACTATAAAAGTAATCGCAGTAATGTGCCGCAAAAAAAATGTTCCACCACACTAAAGTCATTGCTCAGTGATAATGTCTGTGTTTTTGAATGCTGCACAAGTCTGAAAAAAAGAAAAGAATTTATAGGCCTTGCTGTGATCTGAAGCATATGGATTATCTCTCTCTCTCTCTCTCACACACACACACACACTTGCAATAAAACTCAATATTGTGGTTGTGATGGACGGCTGTCTTTGGCAGGCTCTGTTACTTGGCGTTCCTTGTTGCTTGCAGCAATGGGCCTTTTCCCCAGCCGTGGACTGTCCAAGAGAGCTAGAGAACGTTACATCACTTATTACCTTCGAACAGTGGGAAAAGACCAGTGACTTCTTTTCCCCCAAACACAAATACTTTTTTAGTATGCTGTGGTCCAGGATATTACACTTGGAACAGTCTTGCTTTCCAGGTCATACATGCAGACATGGAACCATCGGTGTGGAATTAGTTCTCTATCATGAAGGATGTGGGTCATTTTTTTTATTGAATCATCATGGTTAAAAATCATTGCTTGGATTCAAAGAGGGATTGTGGATTTGGTAAATGACTCTCCAGTGCACAGCTCGGATATCAGCAACATGAGCTACAGCTACCAGTTTGAATAGAGAGGTTAAGCTCTTGAACTGTACTTCGTCCTGACAGCATTTGTTTAGTTAACCCTGCTTAGTTCCCTTCACTGCTCCCCCATTCTCTTAGAAACCAAATGATTCTGTGGATCTCAGAATCCAAGACTCATCCAAAAGTAAACTGCATAGATTTTTGTCTTATAGCTACTAACTTGGAATATGACTCAAAAAAATCCACACTGAATCAATCTTCATAATCAAGATCTTCAATGGGCGGTCCATACAGGATGCCGTGGAGCTTTTGTGTGAATGTTGCGGCCAAAAATGCTTGATTTTGCCGGTTTTTTTTTGTTTTTTTTTTCCCCTCAAGATTTGCAATACAATTTGCGGAGGTTGTTTGTGCATTTTTGCGGAAAACTACTTGAATTGGTGAAATTGCACTTGCAGGAAATTGGTCTTCCACAGTGATGTTTGTTGGGAAATGAGACTTTTTAGCTGTACTCATGTTTGAAGCACATGAATTGAAGAGGACTTTGGCTGAATGCATGGTGTCACATGACACGGCCCAACTCTGTGGAAAATCTGCAGTAATTTTTTTAAAATATCAGGCTCCTCTGAATATTGTGGAGTTTCCTTGATTTTGTGTTCATTTCTGCAATCACAGAATCTTGGAGGGACTGAATGATGAGCTAATGATGTAAGATTTATTTTGTGATGAAATTCTGAGTTAACATTCATTGATGCGTCTATTTGATTAATGGATTCCTACATTGCCCACAATGCTGTTTGGCTACCCGATGATAGTGCCATTGGGTATTAGTGCTTACTTCATCTCAATCTACAGAGACTGATGCAGCAGTGCTTTAATCCTTTAAGTCTCTCCAACTCTCTTACACTGAACGCTTAAACAGTTCAGGTTCCAAAGCTTCAAATTTTAAGCTAATATTACTGTCAACACCATCGAGCATGCTATCTTGTAGATTCCTAACTAGCTGAGCTCAGTCTCTTCTATACCTCAGCGTGACTCAGCGCAGCAAATAGAAGCTGTTTGTTTTTAGTAACTAGCAGCAGTTTTTTCTTCTATTAAATGGCATTGTATCCCCCCCCCCCCCCCCCCCCACTTAGCACAAACCAAAAGAATAGCACCAGAATCACTAAACCCATCAGAATTATTTCAAAATAAACTTGACCCAAATCAATTAAGGCTTCATTCTTGTCTGCTCTGGACAAACAAGGGAGGTGATTTTAGGACAGAGTGGATGTTTTTCATGTTGTGCACACAGGTTGAGATGTTATATCAAGAAAAGTCACTCAATGGCATGATGTAATGCAGCAAGAAAGAAATATTCAGTATACATTCAAAACATCTGTTTACTTGGAGAGTACTAATGACTGGCTGCTCTGACAGTGATCCAGACTTTACACGAACACAGCTGCATGTACTGGAGGGTGAAATACATTGGGTTCGAGTAGAATAGGAAGGCAAATTATTTAAAATACTACCATTTATGGCTCTTAGCCTAAATATCACATAGTTTTCCTTCTATGATGTTACTCTCAAAACCAAAGGATGATAATGATGATAATGATGATATGTATGGTGATCTAGCTTCATATTGATATCATGGTGATATTTTCTTCTATTTTGTAATGTATTCCTTTTTTTTTTTTTTTTGGTGATGAAGAGATGCCAAGTTATGTATACGTGTGGGTAAGACATTCCATGTAGTGTTAAAAGGTATGTATGTGAGAGAAGTACCTGCGACTCGTGCATGTGTATGCATACTTACTCAGTAACTCAAAGCTATAGTCCCCTTAACACACACATATTTCTTCCCACACTCTATTTATTCTCTCTACATCTGTGCAAGTTTGTCCTTTTTCCTGCTGTACCTCTGACACAAGGACTAATTGAAGCTGCCAAAAATATTAAGAATTGTGACTCATAGAAACACTACAGAAGAGAATGGTAGAGACAGAGGGAGTGCAAATAGACGAGTGCGAGTGATTCTTACTGCTGAAGTGGGATCCAGGTCTTCTCCAGAGGGAACGGTCCCTGTCCCTGCAGGAGGACCAGCATGAGCACTCCTGTCTACAGGAAAATTCCAAGAGAGGTGGGCTGAGAAGTGATAATGACAAAATAGCTCTCAGGTTTCTTAACTGGGGACCTTCATAAACTTTGAAAATTTAATCAGAAAACAATGGAGGATGGATAAAGCCTCACTGCAATTTTGTTACTGTTAAACCATTCTTTTCAGTTCAGAGCAATGGAAAGAATGTTAGTAGAGAAAAGAATCAGTGATGACAGAAAATCATGGTGCTCTTTTCTATATTCTGGTGATGGGACATCCTGGGAGGTTTAAAGTAGTTAAGTGTATAATCTTAGTGTAAATGGGTAGTGCTGAAAATTTCTCATTTACTGTCCCCAAAATGTCTTTGAAAGTAGAACTAAAATTACATAGATTAACCATAAAATGACACAAATGGATGTAAACTTCAGATGCAACTTGTTTTAGGAGACATCACCATTACCAACTGGTGAATCAAGAAGATTTGGTTTCAAACCGGTTAATACAGGATTGCATCACTATAGCCCACTCATGTTGAGCTTCATCTTGGTTTTACTATATGGGATGTACAATTAATGGAATGATCTTAATATAAGTATAGTGAACGTAGATATAAAACCATGAATAGTCAGTTAGCTATGACTACAATGAATAGTCTTTGGAGATGTAAATCTCAGAAAGGAACAAAGGAAAGGAACTTAAATGAAAAGTTCTAGTCCAATGGTTTCTACTATTTGTGGTGCGTTTAAGGTCAAAGGTTGAGTGTGGATGAGGAAAGCACTGGGCAGATGGTTGCTGTCCCTCTGGGCGGTCTGTAGATGACCCAGTGGAGCATACTGAGTCTGTGCCATCTGGACCACCAGGCTCACAGGAAAGAGCACAGAAAGGCAAAAGGCAGTGACATTGAAGCTTGCTTTCTCTCTTCCCCCCTCTCCACAGGTAAACTTGCTGCATAACAAACAATTTGGATGTATATAGTTGTGCAGAATACATCAGTCCTTCCCCCATTTTAGTGTGTAAGAGCTTGAATGGTGATACATTTTATACAATAAGCATAGAAGCGTAGTTCCCGCTGAGAGAATTAATAAGCTTGAGAGAAGTAATAGCTTTCTGCTAGGCAACATTTAACACACATTTTACGTTAGAAATCCATGGAAATTACAAAAGCCATTATTGACTTGTTCTAAAAGTTTCGGAGTCCATGTCTTGAAAAAAGGAATTGGTTTGTTATGTAGCATGAAGAAGGAATGAATGTGAAATGTTTAAAGGAGAAGGTTGTTTACTGCAACACTTTTTTTTTTTTTTTAAAGTCCATAATGACAATATTCGTGCAGTGTGTACAATTTTAAATGGCTCTGTATTACGAGCTGCATTTCCCTACTGGAATAATTGTTACTTTTTCAGTTATCATTATTTATTTTTTAATATTTATGTTAAATGAATGAATTTGACCATAAAGAACATTACCCAGGCACAGCACAGCATAGCCTAGCCTAGCCTGATATCTTTCTATGACTGGCAAGACCCTTTCTGAAGAAGGCAGGTCTGAGTTTCGCAAAGCGGTTACAGCACAATATCGTTGTTAAGTATGAGAGCGTACATCACATCGTCATCACACATGCTTTGATTATCTTACATTTACAATGCTTTTTGGAAACATGGGACAGATCAGTAGCCTCTTGCACTTGTTTCAGTGTCAGGTTTGAGTTTCTACACCAAGTGCAAGCATAGATACATTAAATTACAGTCAATAAATTTTTTTCCCTTTTTATTTTTTATATTTTTACATCCACTAGGTATAAACGGTGTCCAGTAACCAAACCTTCACTACAGTGAAATTCCACATTGAAATTCCTACATAATAGGACACACGTAGAGTTCATCAGCCGTATTCACTCGATCATAAGTCGCCATTCATCATGAAGAATTCATAATCACCACCATTTCTTCTTCCCTTTGTGAATAAGGGTAGCTAGAATGTGTGTATGCCATTTGACATGCATATCTGCATCAACTCACGATGAGAAATGTATTCTGTGTATAGAACTATGTCTTTAGTCCACTTTCTCTTTCTTTGCATCATTCTCCTTACCTGTATGCCTCATTAAATTATTTTCCTCATCCCTCAGTCTCTGACCCACCTATTCCTGCGCTTCTCCTCTAAAACAGATATTGTCCTCCTTCCTTCACTCTATCCCATAATCCTGTTAGAGGGATGAGCTTTGATCTCCTGTGACTGATCATGTTCCTGGTGTAAAGAGAAAGAGCTAGAGAGAGAATAAAAGCATGAGTGTACTGATGATTAAAGAGAAATATGCATCGGCCCTCGTGTTAGTTCCCACACTGCCTTCATGCACGCGCTCTCTGGGTGACTGAACGAAGTGAATAAAAAAGCTGGGAACAAGTACACAGCATTAAAACAGAAGTTTATGTGACTGGAAAGCAGTGAAATCTATTTCAAAATTATATTACAGTATTGTGGCATAAAACTCATACAATGAGTATATATTATCATAAAAGAATCCACAGTGAATTTATTACAGTTATTTACTTTTTTTGTTCAAGACTGTGCTGTTCTCTATCGGGTTTCATTACTAAAGGGTTCCTCCTGGGTTCTATGGGTTCTATGGATAGTTAAAGTCATAGTCCTCAGATTCATCAAGGATAGTAGGGCTAAGCCTCCCTGTCTTTCGTAGATTAAAAAAGAAATCAATACAAGGTTTCATTTTTCAGGGTGGATTTTGTTGATTTTTTTTGTGGAACCAACTGTAATGAAAATATGGTATGTAGCCCAGACTGTAGATGCATGCAGCCTTGTGGTGATGGTCAAATTAGGTGATTACACAAAGTGAAATTCCTTCTATATTCTGTGTGCATTTGAGCTTTTTCAGCCCATGTCACCAACACGTCTATGCTAACAAGGTAGATTTCTTCTATCATCCACCCCCTCCCCCCCCCCCCCCCGAAAATGCCTTTGGTATTTGAATGAAATATGGCGCATGAGGTCATTATTGACTTAATATGTAAAAGATAAAAATCACTTTTATTTTATCTATCATTTTTATTAAGCTATGAATCAGTACGCTTACATGGACAATAATTTAATATTAACCAGATTAAGACAATACTCTGATTAATAAACTACCATGTAAACAGCAATTTTGTATTACATTAATCCGGCTAAAGTCATACTCGAAGTAAACACAAATCGAATTAAGACATGTGGAGTATTCCTGTTTTAGTCGCATTATCGACGTGCATTACAGACATGTAAGTGGGCGTGGGGACGTAATGATGTGTGCCATTAATCTATCTCTGTTCTATAACATGTAAAACAGCAACATAAAAGGAATATTCTAAAAGTGACTCATGTAAACACCTTAATCAGAATATTGTCTTATTCAGAATAAGGTCAATGATTAGATTATTGCTGTCCATGTAAACGTAGTCTGTGAGACCTCATGATATACAGTAGCTTTGGATAGTATTCAGACTCTTTCACTTTTTGCAGACGTGGATTACATAGACTATTTTTTGCTGTTAATCTACACATAATTATCCATAATGGGGGGGGGGGGGTGAGTAGAATTTTTTTTTTTTGCAAACGTATTTTCAAAACAAAACAAAACAAAAAAAACCACTCTAATTCAGCTAAGTGCTCAGACCCTTGGCAAGGCACTCCTGATTGAGCTCAGGTGCATTGTGTTTGTTTTGATTTGATCTTGAGATGTCTCTAGAACTTGACTGGAGTCCACCTGTGGCAAATTCAATTGATTGGATGTAATTTAGAAAGGCACACAACGTGCACTTACATATAGAGAACTCCTTGAAGAAAACCTGCTCCAGAGTGTAGATGGAGAGAAGGTTCACTTTTCAGCATGACAACAACCCAAAACATCCCAGATAATGCTGAAGTCTTTGAGGGGCCCAGCTAAAGCCCAGACTTGAACCCCATAGAACATTTGTTTACATATGCCCTCCATCCAATCAGATTGAGCTTCAGAGGATTTACCAGGAAGAATGAGAGAAACTGCTCAAATCCAGGTGTTTCGCAGCTTGTAGAGACTTACCCAAGAAGGCTTGAAGCTGAAATTGCTGCCAAAGATACTTATACAAAGTACTGAATAACGGGTCTTAATACTTATCTACATAATATATTTCAGTTTTTGATTAAATAAATTTGCTTTTCACTTTGTCATTATGGATTATTGTGTATAGAGGGCCAAAAAGTAAAAAGCATTTGCATAACCATTGAGAGTTGACTAGTTTAAATCCCAATGCCACAGTGCCTGGCATCCAAAGGAGCAAAATTGGCCATACTGTCAATCACATCGACCCTAACCAATGGACATCGGAGAGTTCATGTATCCAGAAGAGGGTAAACAGCGCTTTCCTCAAAGTGCGTTAGGCTGCCCTTTGATTCAGCATGAGCGAAGATTGTAGGATGATGGCTGATTTCACATATCTTGAATAAAGCAGTGTGGCAGGCGACCAAATTGGGGAGGAAATGGAGAAGGGTTCTGAATATTTTCCAAAAGCCATTGTAATGCATTGCTCAAGCCTAATAGTTTCAATGTTGAGGTATTGACCAATATTAGATTTTACCAGCACTGCTTGAAACCCACTTGAAACCCACTCTGAAATCTATAAATGTCTACATGGATATGTTCATATTTCCTTCAGAGGAACAAAACAAAGAACCATTAAAAACTAATTTTTTTTTTTTTTTTTTTTTTTTTTTTTTTTTTAAAGAGTTGCATACTTCAGACTTAAATGATTTTCATGTAAATGGACCGTCAAGGCTCATTCATGCATCACGTGCAAGTAATCTATATAAGTCTTTGGAGACCCTCAGATAATATTCAGATATTTGTGCAAGTGTGTTGAGAAGCAAAGTTATTACATTGCACTTTGCCAGGCAAGTCAAAATTGTACCCAAGTTCAGGCAAAGTCCATTTCTGGGTCCCCCACATCACTAGCTTCTGATTATTCTCTACATTCTTGAAAATTCTCTCACGCACCCTTCTTATCCTTCTCCACATGACCTGTCCACACTGACCTTGTCTTTCCATCCCTTCAACATTCTACTCTTCAGGGAAAAAAATGCCTCTCCATCACTTACTGTAGATTTCTTTGCATTCTGCTAGACATAATCTCTTCAAGTCCCTCAAACTAATTGCAACCCCATCACCTAGGATTCATCAAATTCCGTTTCTTCCAGACACCACCTTCTCTCAGGTCACCTCAGCTATGCTATTTGAAACTATTTCTTTATTTTCCATCACTGGCTCCTTTGCTGCTTGATACAGTCTCTTGTCTGATAGCATCCTGTGATTTTGCATGGAGTTGGATTGAAGTTCACTGAGTGGCCACACCATGTAGTAACTGTGTACAGCATCAAGATAAGCTCATGTGCTCTTTTATTAAAGTGATCTCAATGCACAAAAGTTAAACAAACTATTTACAGCCCCAGGTGAAGATGAAATTGCAGTTTCTCAATTTGGCTTTTTACGCAACCCCAACAGTCACAAAGCTGATCTCCAACCAGTTTCAATAATGCGTTTTCTAACAGTGCTGAACCTAGTCTGCTGGCTGCAAAACGAGATAGGCCTAGTTATACCATATATAAAATTGGTCTAATGCACAGCTTAGAAACAATCACAGTAGTTAGAGTATACTGCTGGTAAGGTTGAGTGTTCAAATGTACCATGGCTCACCATGCACTCTAAGCACAAGTCTAATAACAATAAAAATGGCCGCCTTTGTTTAACTAAAAGTTTTATTTCTGCAGATAATATAATTAACCATTGGATTAGCTGATCAAAGCAAGTATTTTTATCATTACAAATGTGTCTCCCATTCAGTTAAATTGCAGTAAAATGGTTATCTTCCTCAGACCATTCATTCATTCGCAGTTCTATATTAATTTAGCTGATTTTCCATTGACAATCTTATATGAAATATCACTCTGCACAACCACCATGAAATGCCAGTAAAAACCTGGCATTTCAACATGGCAACAAAGTGAAGAGCGAGAAGATTTCAGACCACAATCAGAAAATGAATACACGATTTGACATCACAAAATTTTGAACTATGTATTAACTTTTTTCTTTTTAAAAAATTAAAAATAAAATAAAAAAAAAGACCATATGTGAAACTCTTTCATCCTAGCTTTCTAGATTTTTCCTTTACTCTTCTTCACATAACAGGTATAAATAAATAAACCTAGCAGTCTCATCTCAGATTTCATAACTTTTTTATTTAGGTACCAATCAGTTATGTTGTTTTATCTTCACTGGTTTAGGACAGGAGCACACATGCACAAGTTAGGCTAAAGCCACCTAAAACAGACTTGTGTAATTATCGGGGACAAGAGGGGACCACATTCTTATCACCTATAGATACCAAACATGTTTTTGTTCACGTTTTAATCTTCAGCTTAAACACAGCTAATATGTAACTCTTTGGGGATTCAACCATCATCACAATCCACGATGACTTTCAACCCAAGTATGTTCACTTAAGCTCAAAAACTTTATCTAAATCTAAACTCCAGATTGTCAGACAAACAGTCTGATAACAAAGAGGCAGTTCTCAGATGCTTTCATGCACCGTAATCCTTTCAAAAATGAGAGTGCTGGTGAGAAATCTAAGCAGTGCCCTGTCTTTATGAACACATCCTGACATTTTCTAGACATTTAAACATAACATCCACAGCACCACAATGTCAAATGCCTTCCACACTGAAATGTATTTCAAGTCCAGGGCTAGACTTGATCTGTGTCTAGAGAATGTACCCACAAGTTTCATAAGAAGCAAGAAGGCATTTACAGTACATAGCAAGAGCTGCAAGTATGCTTAATACAAGACGTGGCATAGAGGTTTTTAATCTTAGAAGTACTTTCTCTAGTCAAGATACAACAACAGCATAACTGTCATTTTGCAAATATATAAGCTATCCTCAATATATCTATGTATATCTATCTATCTTTCTATCATATATATATAAAATCTATTTCAGTAAATGTATACAACATTTGTTAGGGTTTTGAAACATTTAAGGTACATTCAGTTACCCTGTGATACTTTAAACAGAAAATAATATTTAAATATATCTAAAGTTTAAAAAACAATGCTTGACGCACTCGTGCACACACGTATAGAGAACTCTTGCTTTAGACTAGAAGTTGTATATAAAATAGGATTTTTAGAATATATTTTATTTCCTTAACTGAGATAAGCAGCTCTAAGAATTCCACTGACCACATCCTCAGCAGAGGTGGTAGCACTGGAGCAAAGTATAGAGTCAGGATGAGGGTCAGGAAGGCTGTCTATAAACACAGAGGTCTATAAAGTGGTAAATCAACAATATACCAGCACCATTCTGCAATCATTACTGTACAACTTAACTTATGATACCTATGATAAGTTTTTGAGCTGCTTTCCAGCCTGAATATTCTTCTTTTTACCAAGGCTACGAGGGTAAAGGTATAATTCCAACTAGCTGCCAATCAGCATCATGCTAGACACTCAGATATTCAAAGTGCACTGAAATTTTGGTTAAACTATTCCTTTACTGACCTTCCACATCAGATTAGAGGTTTGATTTTCATGGAGCTTTCCTGAAACTAAAGCACTTCCCAAACACTCCCTGGGCCAATGAGTAAGCAATTTTAATTATCTTCCAATGGATAGCACCCCTGGATCACAAAAATATACATTTTAACTCATGTACTCACTAGCAAAAACATTTAATATTAGTGATTAAATTACTTGTATATACAGTGAAGTTCAAAAGTCTGAGACCATATTGAAAATCATATTGGAAATAAACAAAGTTTTAGAATTCTGAATATCCCAATAAATAAATAAATAAATAAATAAATGTGCAACATGTTGCACAATTTCTAGGTCACTATTTAAATGTAAGCAAATTTGTGATATTGACTATGTTAACTCCTTTGTACAATATGTCAGATTTACAGTGAGTGTTATGCCTTCCATTGGAGCACGTATCGAGATGACACACTGTTGGATTTGAATCTAAAATAGATCATAAGGATTTGCAGAAACGTGTGGAGTCTATGCCAGCTCGATTGCACACTGTCATTAAAGAAAAATGAGGACATAACAAATACTAAAACTCTGACTTTCAAGTAAATATTTCTAAGCGTCTACTTTTCACTCACACTGTTGCTGATAATATCATTTGTGATGAAAAGCTAAACTGAAAAAGAATGCCAAACAGATGCATTTTCACTAGTGGTCTCAGATTTTTGACCCCACTGTATGTGCATTTATAATGCTCAAAACTGAATTTTCAAAACACTGTGTTGGAATAAAATCATGTCAGAACCATGTCTATTGCAAAGAAACACATAAGAGTTTAAAAAAAAAAAACAAAAAAAAAACCTTCACAATTAATATAAAAAGCAAACAGTTTAAATTAAAGCAGTCAAATTTTCCTTTCAATATCAAAACAAAACAGTGCAAAACAGACATTTTAAAAATATGAAAGAAACTGATAAATGTTCCATACATACTGCTCCTTAGGATGCTACCTTAGGTTGAGAGCAGATTTGTACTCTCATTTTGAATCCAGAACCTCCCACAGCATGACTGGGTTTTCACACTTGTGAACCGCCCTCCAGTGCTCCAGAACGTCCTGCTTGCTGTTCAAAACCTCACTGCACAGGATGCAATTAAAGCGTGACCCTGCTCTAAAGTTCACGCTTGTGACCAACCCCTCGGTGACGTACTCATCTTTAGCTTCTTTCTTCAGTTCGTGTTCTTCGTCTTGACTGTCTATAACCCCTCGGTGGTGGGCATGCAGGTGGCACTCAAGCTTGGAGAACGAGAAGAACTCTTCATCACAACTTCCGCAGCGTACCAAGTTGCGCCTCTCATTGAGTTGCCTCCAATAGTGGGCTGCGTGCTTAACCAGCTCATTCTCAGCCTCGCGTCCCTCATGCACGACCCCCTCTTTTAGATGGACTTGGACTTCCTCACCATGCACATACAACAAGTGTAGCTTCATGTCAGCAAAAGTGGGCGTGATTGCCTGGCAGCGACCACACTTTATTTGCAACTCCACAGGATCCACGCGCTGTTCTGAAGCCTGGTCCTCAGAGTCCACAAAACTGAAAGTTACAAAAAAAAAAAAAAGAAAAATACAAAATGCATTTTGTTAAACAAGTGACCAAATGAAATTGAGCATCAGCAATGTAACTATGTTGCGAAGGAACTTTAGAATTGCACTATGTCTCATTCATTAATCAGTGCGTTTCATTCATTCCTCTTCAGTAAATGCTTTGTCCTGGTCAGGGTCAGGGTCGCAGTAGCTCTAGAGCCTATCCCAGGAAGTGACAGTGAGGTGGGAATTGCCCAGGATGGAACTCCATTGCAGGCCACACACTTGCTCAGTAGTTCACAATTAGGCATTATTTGGTGTAGCCTATATACACTGTATAGCCAAATGTTTGTGGACACCTGACCATCACAACCATGTGTGGGCATTACCCAATCTGATGATACAAAGCTGGAAGCATACTATTATACAGACTGACTTTCTACGCTATAGCATTACAATTTACCTTCACTGGAACCAAGAGGCCCAAACATGTTCCAGCATGACAATGCACAGAGCGAGGTCCATGAAGACATGGTTTGCCAAGGTTAGTGTAGAAGAACTCGATTGGCCTGCACAGAGAACTGACCCCAACCATACAGAACACCTTGAACTGGAACACTGACTGCACCCCAGATCTCCTCGACATCAGTGCCTGACCTCACTAATGCTCTTGTGCCTGAATGAGCAGAAATCCCCACAGCCACTCTCCAAAATATATTGGAAAGCCTTCCCAGAAGACTGGAGTTTAACAAAACAGCAAAGGGGGACTAAATCTGGAATGGGAAGTTCAAAAAGCACATATGGATTTAAGGGGCAGGTGTCCACAAACTTTTGGCCATATAGTATATCTACCATGTTTTTGTGAGACAGGAAATGTAAGAGAAAATCTGATCAATTAATAAATTAAAATATCAGGCCTAGGAAATAATCATGTTTCTATAAACTGCTTCTAGATATTCTTACCCTTCTATGGGTGTATTCTCCTCATGTTGACGGATGGATGGCTCCACAGTAAGGATGACCCTGTGCACTTCTCGGAGGTGGCTGAAGTACACACCGACATACCCAAACACCTTCTCACAAAACTCACAGCGGAGGCTCTTCCTGGGCCTCCCCTCTGAATGGTGAAGCTTCATGTGTGTGCTTAGGCTACCTGAGTGAGCATAGGCTTTCCTACACACCGGACATCCATACGGTCTCAGGTTACTGTGGCTGTTCATGTGACTCTGTAAGTGATGCTTGAACTGAAAACACCTACTGCAGGTTGTACATCGGTGGAGTGCATGGCTACCTACATATGCAAACCTTCCACAATTTCCAGGTTCAGCCATAGACTGCTGCCCTGGTGCTGGTATAGACACTAAGCCTGGTTGGACAGCACTAAGTGGTTTTCCTGACATCTCCTGCCCCATGACAAGTTTCTGGTCAATGTTCTTAGAGCTTGAAAGAGAAGCTAGTGGTACAAGTTGAGGAACAGTGGTTTCCATGACTAGAATAGGCTTTGGGCGAATGCTGCGATACTTTTTCGAAATGTCCACAACCTTGACCTGTGAAGAAGAAGACTGGGTGCCAGATGGTGGTTTTTCTGGTATTCTCCTGGAGAAAAATGACAAAGATCTCTTCTTCTTTGCCTCAAAGGACAGAATGTCCTCCATGGTTTTCCTTTTCCTCCCTCGCCTCTTGCCTGTGGGTTTTTTGCAGTGGGTGTTATTTGCACTCCTGGTTCTGCTGTCTGTGACCATGCCTTTTATGTCCAGAGAGCTTTTTGGCCTATTTTTGGCCTGATTCGATGAGAGTTTCACTGGGGACTGGGTGCTGGCAAGACCTGTAGATGGTAAGAGGGAATTCTTCACCTTGGCGTATGGCAGAATGGGGAGTTTGCCCTTGGGGGGAGAGGGGATTATCTGGACAGCTTTGCTGAAGATGGTGGGGGAGAGGACAGTAATAGCATTTCCTGCAGAGGTACCTTCTGTTTTTATAGTTTTGCTATTACTGACAGGAGCAACAAGTGCAGTGGCAGAGGCTCTAGTGGAGTAGCTGAAGTTGTTTAGAGAATCAACGCTTCTTTTCACTGCTTGATCTGACTGTGACCCTGTGCAAAGGATAGCATTGTCTGGCAGCAAGATTTCAGATGAAGCAGCAGAGCCCATCCCGACAATCTGTTCAGATGATGATTCTAGGGTCTCAGGTGAACTGGAAACACCCACGTTTGTTTTGACTGTAGACTTTGCTAGTGGAAGCTTGACCAACTTGGTTGAGTTCTGCATCTTACTACTAGCTTTCTCAGAAGCTCTCTGGCTTCTTATTGACTGATATCTGGGAATAGGTAGTTTTAAATTCTTTTGGACTTGACTTTGTGGTGATGTCTGAGGCAAAGCCACCAATGAGAAAGTACCCTCCTGCCCAGCTACCTGCATGAGTGCATAGTTCTGTGCAGGTACCAAGATGGATTTAGGACTGACAGCTGTAGAAGCCTCTGGAAGGGTAGAGGGTGGATGGCTGGATATCACCGCAGAGGATGAACCCAATGTTGGAGCTTTAGGTGCAATGGTACGGAACTGAATAGCTTTTGCCTGTGCAATAGGACGGCCATCATCTGTCAAGAGAACAAGGTTTCCATCAAATCATGGTCATGCATGAATTGACTACATTTTGGTTACTCTTGGCTAAGTATTATGCTAAAGTGTTTAAGGCTACTTTATTCTTTACTAAAGGCTTTTTATTTATTTGTATGGTTGTGTTAACTCTCAATAAGCTGAATGAAGTGTCAAAGTCTGAACATATTTCTGTGAAGCTAAGCAGAGCTCCAGTTTTAGGGATTTACACCTGGAAGAGGTTGGTTTGGCAGCTACTTTTGACAGTACATGCAACCTTGGAACCTTCCCCTTTTCATATGCTATGAAATACTTGAACTTTATTTGGACCACTGATTCCAGCTCATCTGTGACTCATGCCAGAAGTGCAACGAGAAGAAAAGTCTATGTGGAGGTTGATGTTGGCGCTCCGTAGTAACCAGGAGTTTTCACACAAAGAGGGAGAGATTGATTGGGGTAAAAAGATGACACAGCATTACTTAATAGAAAACAGAATGAGAAAAGTAATTTGATTGCTACAGGTTTAAGTGATTATGATATAACTTGCAATATATGTAAAACACATTAAGCTCTAATGTGACCGAGTTCAAAACTGATGTACATTATTTTTAACCAAGTTTATTGAGTGACCTGGTAAGGATACCCACAACGCACAGTTAGAAATGTTATTTGTTAAAAGTGGTCGTTTGCATACTGCAGAGTTCTGAGATACCAGGATTGCAAAGAGCAATACTGTGTTAACCACGTAACAGATGACATATCGTGTAGGCCTAGTACTAATGTTGCAGTAAAAGCTGACATGAACAGTAACTTGTCTTGGATTAAAGCTCTTCTGAACTTAAAACCTGAAGGGGCATTAGCTTAGATAAAAGGGAAGATGTATGTATTTTAGTCACAACCAGATATACAATGAGACAGTCCAGCTACACAGATTAGCAGATGAGAGGTGAGGAGTTCAAAGGTGACGGTCTGTTGTTTATGTTAGTGGAGAAGTTATGGTCAGGCTGTGTGTGTGTGCTCATGTGCCTCAGCCATGCGTAAAAAAGAATGTGCTGAGAAGGCCAATTGATGGTCATTGGGTCAGGAGAGCTTTATCAACTGCCCGACCCTCAGAGCTTGCTACCACTTGTATAACTATTCTTTTACTTGTGTATAACACTGGACATAATTCCCCTTAATACATTTGTTTCTTATCTAGGCCTCTTCAAATTATTCAGGTCCCTTTTCCCTTGTACATTGCCTCTACATTTCTAGCATTTTACTTCACCGAAAGCACTGAACATTTAATGGCGCACTTATATAGCGCTTTTATTCAAAGCGCTTTACACTGCGTCACATTCACCCATTCACACACACTCACACCAATGGTAGCAGAGCTGTCATGCAAGGCGCTAACTTGCAATCGGGAGCAACTTGGGGTTCAGTGTCTTGCCCAAGGACACTTCGGCATGCGGAGTCATGTGGGCCGGGAATCGAACCGCCAACCCTACGATTAGTGGACAACCCGCTCTACCACCTGAGCCACAGCCGCCCCATTTCAACAGAATTCTCTTTTGAACATTTCAAAGTTGCAAAGAGCAACATTTCAAAGCTAATATATTATTCATACTCATATCATTGTTTACATATGTGAGAACACATGAATAAGGTTTATAATCTTTATACTCACTGTGTATGGTTGATTTTAAGGGGCTAGTCCGCTGCTCCTGGGTTTTCATGGCTGCCATTGTCACTATAAAAGGAAATACAACACAGCTCATTATTTTCTACCCAATTATAGTGATACCTTGAGTGACAATAGTTAGGTGTGTCTATATTTAATATAGTTTACTTTCAGTCTCTTGATGTTTCTCCCTCACTCACTATCAAAAGCAGAGGACATTCCAGATGTCATAGGGGTAAAGATTAGCATGTGCTCAAAGGTAGAAAAACAAAAGCAGGGCGAGGACAGGGAAAGGGGGAAACAAAGAAGGGAGGAGGGGGGGTGATCTGATCTGGGATGGTAAAATGTGTGTGTTCTGGCCTATAGGTGAGGGTCTTCATCTGTAGCTGTGCGATAACAGCTTTGGAGTGTGTGTGTGTGTATGAGCCTGGGAGGTAGTATGTTAAGCTGGGGTAGTTCAGTGCCTGCAGATCAGGGGGGAGATGAAAGCAGGCGATATGCACTAGATAACAGAGGTAGACACACAATGCATCTGGCTGGAGAGTCTATTTCATGGGGTGAAGTGAGCATAAAGACACCCGGTACTTTTCCTTTATACAGTGACGTACTTTTAGTCATTCTTCAAACAAAAAAAAAAATGGTCACAGTATAACCACACTGTGTTTTATGTTCAGCTTTCAACTACATGGATAAACTTGCATTAATTTATTCTTCATAATACATATTTTTCTCTTGCAGAGTAATGGGCATATCATAATGTAGTGGAACTGTGTGATTATTGTGTGTGAGCTCCGTTTCATCTTACAGTGGTACAATGACTTAGGGAGAAAATAAGATCAGTCATCAAACCTGTCCACAATGCACAAACACACACAAAATCTGTAGTACATTTACATGCAAGAACACACCACACTCATACACACAACCATTCAGTCATAGTATTTGAAAAAACAACAAATTAACACATGACAAACAATAGTAGACTCTGCCAGTGTAGCAGTTCTCTCTCTCTCTCTCACACACACACTATATCTGTAGTACATTTACATGCAAAAACACACCACACTCATACACACAACCATTCAGTCACAGTATTTAAAAAAAACAACAAATTAACACATGACAAACAATAGTAGACTCTGCCAGTGTAGCAGTTCTCTCTCTCTCACACACACACTCACACACAGTCTGAGTCATTAGCTGTCACCTGAGCCAATCAATGTAAAAGGAAAAATCTATTCCAATTTTGAAACTACAGGCTTGCCTCGGCATGCAGGATGTGAACTAATCAATAAGTAAATCTCAGTGCATCTGAAAGGGAAGATTAATAATGGAAAAATATCACTATGCTGCAAATTCAGTGTGCTTCAGTGTACTTCACTGCCAGTGCTATATATCTGAATGTTACACTCAGTATGGCCAGTACTGTGATGCACTGGTATTCTGTCCTTTCCTGTTCACACTACTTTCCAAATCACAATCCACATCACTACACCACACTGTAAAATTATTACCGCACATAGTGAAAACACAGAATTCAGACAGCAGGCTGCTTGTGAATATGTGCAGGAGATGGCCACATAGTCTAAGAGATAATGACGTACAGAGAGCTTCTTCCTCTAGGCTGTGATTATTTTCGAAGGTTTCTGGAGAGAAGAGCCTTGTTTCCTCAATCAGACCAAACAGGATGCTATAAATCTAAAGTGTTAAACTCTGACCTATGGAATGCAGTCGTCAAGAGTGATTTGGCAAATGCCACCTGCCTGGTGTAGCACAGGACAGGAAGTGAATGCAGCTGTCCAAGTAACGGTCTCACAGTATAGTATGATGATGTCACAAGTACTTCCAGGTCAGCAGTGAGCTCTGACCTTCTCAGATCCCTTATGGAGCATGGGCTCCATAAGGAATGGTTCAATCCAGATGGTTCGATCCAGTACCAGGAGTAAATGACTTCCTTTTAAAGTAAATATGAAAAGGAAAGAAAGAGATAATATACAGGTGCATCTCAAATTTTAATATCGTTGAAAAGTTAGTTGTTTTTTTTTTTTTCATAATTTAATTCAAAAAGTGGAATTTTCATAAATTCTAGATTCATTACACAAAGTAAAATATTTCAAGCCTTTTTTGATTTAATCTTGATGATTACGGTTTACAGCTCATGGAAATAAAAAATCCAGTATCTCAAAATATTAGAATAAAGAATTTATAATACAGAAATGTTGACCTTCTGAAAAGTATGATAATTTATGCACTCAATACTTGGTCTGGGCTTTAATACTTTGTCATGAATTACTGAATCAATGCGGCGTGGCATGGAGACAGTCAGCCTGTGGCACTGCTGAGGTGTTATGGAAGCCCAGGTTGCTCTGATAGCGGCCTTCAGCTCGTCTGTATTGTTGGGTCTGGTGTCTCTCAGATTCTCTATGGGGTTCAGGTCAGGCGAGTTGGCTGGCCAATCAAGCACAGTAATACCATGGTCAGAAAACCAGTTACTAGTAGTTTTGACACGGTGGGCAGGTGCCAAGTCCTACTGGAAAAGGAAATCAGCATCTTCATAAAGCTTGTCAGCAGATGGAAGCATGAAGTGCTCTAAAATCTCCTGGTAGATGCTGCATTGACTCTCGACTCGAGAAAACACAATGGACCAACACCAGCAGATGACATGGCACCATAAATCATCACTGACTGTGGAAACTTCACACTGGACTTCAAGTAACTTGGATTCTGTTCCTCTCCACTCTTCCTCCAGACTCTGGGACCTTGATTTCCAAATGAACTGAAAAATTTCCTTTATCTGAAAATTGATTGTAGTTGTGTGTATTGAACCAGACTGAGAGATTAAAGGCTCAGGAAACCTTCGCAAGTATTTTGAGTTAATTATCTGATTAGAGCTCTTCACAGGTCGACTTTTCTGTATTATAAATTTTTTATTCAAATGTTTTGAGATACTGGATTTTTGATTTCCATGAGCTGTAAGCCATAATCAAGATTAAAACAAAAAAAGGCTTGAAATTTTTCACTTTATATGTAATGAATCTAGAACATAAAGAAACACTTTTTGAATTAGATTACGAAAGAATACGAACTTTTCCACGATATTCAAATTTTTTGAGATGCACCTGTAATTTGTTTACATTACAGCAGTGTCACCAACCCTGTTCCTGGAGATCTACCTTCCTGAATACATTAGCTCCAACCATAATTATGCCCATCTGACCATCTAATCGTTGCGTTACAAAGTTCTTGATTAACTAAAACAGGTGTGTTCAATTTTGGATGGAGGTGAAACCTGCAGCATTGTAGATCTCAAGGAACAGGGTTGGTGACCATTGCTCTATAGCTTATTAATTATATGTGAATTTGTACTGGCCATGTTTTTAACCCCATTTACTCCCAAATTGATCATTCCTAAATCCCACACATCAGCATGAATGCACCCAACTTTCCCGTACACACAAGCCTACAGATGCCCAGGTCTGTCAAGTGTCGCTCTAATTGACAACAGAGAGAAAAATACCATCCTTTCCACTTAGTGAGCATGGCCAATTATGCTCTGTTGGACCCCTGGTCATGGATGGCTGTGGTATTGTTGGGATTCAAACTCACAATCTCTGTTGAATTTTTGCTGTGTCACTCAGGAGTTGTGAAGAATATTTTGAAATGGAACATTTGTACTGCAACAGCCTAAATCCTGAGCATAAAAATAACTGCTATTTAGTATAAAACTTTAATCGTATTAGGGTGCACTGTATCCTCCCAAATTTACAAGGAAACCAGCATTGATGTAACTTACACTGGGGACATGTCCCTACCTTTTTCTAATCTGTCTGGTTTTGTTTAAATATTTAATTAAATACTCAGTGACAAAAACTGATCCAGAAACACTTTAGAAAAATATCTGTTTATCTCTATTCACAGTGAGGGTAGTATCTGTAAGAAAATGGCTCTTCTAAGACAATACTCACGCATCCAGATGGCTTCTAATTAACAAGGCATGTGTGAGTTCACTTCCTGCTTTTCATGTTAGTTTCACACAGTGATATGGTCACAATCCAGCCATTTTCTCTACCGCTTATCATACACAGGGTCACGGGGGAGCCTGGAGCCCATCCCAGGGAACTCGGAGCACGAGGCAGGAGACATCCTGGATGGGGTGCCAATCTACTGCACGGCACAACCGCATACATACTCACACAACCATTCACACACTACAGACAATTTAGAGATGCCAATCAGTCTACAACGCTGATGTCTTTGGACTGGATACCCAGATGAAAGCCCTGAATCACAGGGAGAAAATGCAAACTCTACGGTCACAGGGTGGAGGCGGAATCCAAACCTCCAACCCAGGAGGTGCAAGGCAAGCGTGCTAACTACTAAGACCTCATGCATATGGTCACAATATTATACCAAATTTATTTACATTAAACTACACCCTTAATAGTGTGGCATATGTGAATATGCACAGTGTGACGTGTTATACTGGCTGTAGCAGTAATTTAAATGGGCTATTTAATCACCCTGCTTTCTCACCTTTTAGCTTTCTTTCTTTTTTCTTCTAACCACCACCAATGTTGGCAATGTCAACCATAACAAAAAAAAAAAAAAAATGCAAAAGTTTTCCCAAAGCCTTAATCATCCCATTATTCCCATAGAATTTTAGAAAGCTCCTGGGTAAAATGGAAGCATCTTTTTAATGGGATGTGTTTGATAGACAAATAAAAACGCTTTTCAAACAAATTTATGCCCTTTGAAACCAGCAACATTAACATGCGTAATATAATTAATCATGGCAATGTTTCTGTTCCTGTGAGCAAAAATCGCTCTTGATAAATTCACAGTATGTGTAACACCTCATTGGTAAGTTTTGAGTGAGAAAGCACATGGAGCCATGATTCACTCGAACCATTCGTTCATTTCATACATTTAGTCATCAACTGTTCAGTAATCGGGAATTTAATATTCAGTGGGCGTCTAAGTCATTTTAAAATTCTCACAGATGACTTCACATTGTTTCTCCTGTTTTTCTTCCGTACACTAACCACATTTCAAGTGTGTGTGTGTAATCATGTGGTACAACAACTACAGTCATTGGTCCTGGTAAATAAGTGGAAACAGGGTGCTTTGTTTTAAGTGCAAATTTTTATCTCCTTCCTACGAAAAAAAAAAGCATTTTATAATTCATGCTCTGTGGATAGAATACAGGAGAAATATGCTTATATTTCAATACTGAAAGTGAATTAGGTTCGATTAAAAATGGTGTTTCAATTCTTTAGAATGTGCAGGGTAATCAAAAAGAAGTTTAATTATAAATATTAAAATGATCATATTTGCTGCTCTGTGTATATTAAATACACATGTTGTGACCAGAGGGACTGTGTGTGTGAATCACCTTCCTGAACCTTTAAGTGACCTTTCACAGTGCTATGTGACATTTGTGTTTGTTAAGTGGGTCACTCCACAGTGAGCACTGGTGTGGTGCGACATCTACCCTCTCCCTTCTCTCTTCATCTCAACTTCTCTGCCTGAACTGTTGCATTGCTTTTTCATTTCATATGCACATTTTAATGTTACAGAGAATATCAGATGCGACATCAAAGCATACGCAGATACCTCTGTACGGTCCTTATTCAGGACAGAGGACTTCAGGGAGTTAATTGCAAAGTCGAGATGCTTAAAAAAAATTCCTCTAGAGAAACTGTGTGAGTACGAGTACTGCATGACTTCAGCCGCTGACGACTACTCACACTAACAGAAGCCAAAGGTTCGCGTTATTCAGGCCAAATGTGGCAGATTAAATCACAGAGATGAGAAATACTCTAATTTATTCACTCGCACATTTATCCACTCACAGGTTTCAAATAAAATGTCTAAGACAGGAAATCGAGAATTCCAAGAATGCTTCTAAAACACTTCTAACAATAACAGCAAAAGTATTGAAATTAATGAGTGTATTGAGCTTGGTGTGTTACTAAACATATGGAGCGGATGTGCAGACTTGAGTAAAATAATCCAACATCAATACTCATTTCTAACTAAACTAAACATGAATTTCATTTATAATCTCACAACCTTTCCCATCTGCTTTACCTTTAGAGAGAGAGAGAGAGAGAGAGAGAGAGAGAGAGAGAGAGGGAGAGACAGAAAAGAGAGAGAGAGGGAGAGACAGAAAAGAGAGAGGGGGGGACAACAAAGACAAAGGTAGAGAGTAAGACAGTGACAGAGATACAGAGAGAGAGCTAAAGAAAGAGAGATACAGAAAAAGAGAGAGAGAGAGAGAGTAGGAAAAAAACAACAAAGACAAAAGGTAGAGAGTAAGACAGAGACAGAGATACAGAGAGAGAGAGCTAGAGAAAGAGAGTGACAGACACACAGAAAGAGAGTGAGAGTGTAAGAGAAGCAGACAGACAGACAGGGACAGAATGAGACCGAGATAGAGTGAGAGAGAGAAATGGATAGTGAGAGGGACAAGGACATGGAGAGTGAGACAGAGATGGCTTGTGAGAGAATGTGTGTGTTTGTATGTGCGAGAGTGAGACAGAGAGAGGGAGGTGCTTCTCTAATTCCTTCCTGTGCAGGTTTGTTTAGCTAACACAGAAGTGATGGTGCACCGCTCTACTCTGCAGCGTTGCTTGCATAAACATGATCTGCATGTAAGAGTCATCAGAAGGAAACCTTGCATCTGACCTCAACACAAACGTTAATGTCTGATGTATACAAAACAACATCTAGATAAACAAGAGCCATTTTGGAAATAAAATGGACTGATAAAGTAAAAGAGAGAGAGAGAGAGAGAGAGAGAGAGAGAGACAGGCAGAGAATGAGAGAGAGAGTGAGAAACAGAGAAAGGCACACAGAGAGACAGAGCAATGGAGCATGAGAGACAGACAAAAGGAATGTGAGGAAGTGTGTGTGTGTAAGAGTGAGAGACAGCACGAGACAGACAGAAAGGGGTGCTTCTATAATTTGGTAGCTGTTCCTCTGTTCATCTCAGAGGAGTTGGAGAATGTGGGAAATGTTGCATGGCAGGATCAAAGGGAAAACGCACTCTAATGACTGCAGCAACTAACAGTAAAGCTGATAAATTAACCCTGGTGCTCTAACAAGGCATTTCTCTTCATCGTGAAGAGCTATTTACAAGATCAGGCGGATCCACAGCTTTAGCTCGAAGACATATCGATAATTCTCGTATTGATCAGAAGGATCATCTGCACTTATCATTCTCTGCTGCTGTCTCCATCGTTCTCAAATGATCTGCAAATAAACAAGTTGCCAAGCTCGCATGTGTTTAAGTGAACAGGAAACAATTAAGACAACAGAGGTTCTGATTACAAGAATTTTAACTAAAGAGCATTCAATATGCCATGCCACCTGCTTAATTGTAGCCTGCTAACCAGAGAAAGCTGTCATGAGCTAACACTCAGAATATGGGAGGTGTAAAAAATGATTTACAATTAACGACGTACTTTTTCCAAATAGCACCAATTTCATGCAATTACAACAGATTTTCTTACTTAGAAATAAAAGAGTATTTGACTCCAGACATAAGAGGACTCTGAACTGATGAGACTCTTCTAGTTTGATTTTGACACTCTGAGAATAAACACACACTTCTCTGCCCAGTTGTCTTTATATTATATACGTATTCCATTTACACGGTCAACGTTTTTTTAAACAAACAGTCATAAGTTGTCAAAACTAATCAGACGAGAGTAGTCTGGAAACTCTATCCTTTCTTAATGTCTTTAGCTCTGGTCTATAGTCTAATGAGCAGTCTTCAAGTAAATAATGTATAGAAATGCATGTGATTCTATAAACTCCAACTCAAAATCTACTACAGGAGCCATGATGGTTCACGGTTAGAGTCACAGAACTGCGGACTGTTTTTTTTTTTTTAAATCAGTTCTGCTATAGTATTTTTTCAAGTACTCAAACAAACCCTGCCCTCTCACTGAACCCATAAAGGCTCTATGTAGAACCATAAAAGAAAGGATTTTCCCTTCCTGAGAAGGTTCCAGGTGAAACCCTTTTAGAAATCTAGAACCATTACCCATCAGAAAACCCAGAATGAACCCTTTTTCCACAGAGTGTAGCATCTCAATGCTTCACATCATACAAACCAACTAGAGTGCATGGAGAAGACACTGCTTATTAGCCAATAACATCAACGGCATATAAATAAGGATTTGTTTTTCTTTTTTAATTCACAGCATTTCTCTTGGAGGTCTGAAAGATAACATGACAGGGAGATTAAAGTCTGGAGCGTGACATGGGTGAAGGCAACAGTCTATTTTTAAAATGAGGTCAATGGAAGGAGTGGGAGTGCACATTTCTCTTGAGACTCTGATGCTGCAGAGGGATGCATCAATCTCTCAGACGCCCAGTGACACAGAAAATACAGCTGGATTCCACACACACTGCTCTACACTGACGTTCAGTCAACAGCATTGAATTAACATCACTAACGTTATTAACAGTCCACCTTTATTCGATTGAGCTGCAATTCTTCAAATTCAACACATTTGCTTCCCTACAACCTTTCCTCATTTCATTATTTACAGAATTTAAAATGTCATCAATCAGTTAAATATAGTTTTCACTATGGAGCATATTGACAGACAAACATTCAGTTCAGTAAATGGTCACAAACGGTATGCTAATGTACAGTGCCGCTAATATTGGCACCCTTGGTAAATATGACCAAAGAAGGCTGTGAATATTGTCTTTATTGTTTAAGCTTTTGCTTTTAAAATAAATAAATAAATAAAAATACAAAAATACTATATTTAATAATTAAATATCGGTATGCAACAATTAATGGCACCCTTTTAATCAATACTTTGTGCTACCTTCCTTTGCCAAGATAACAGCTCTGAGTCGTCTCCTACAATGCCTGATGATGTTGGAGAATACATGGCAAGGGATCTGAAACCATTCCTCCATACAGAATCTCCAATATTGGAGATATAGTGCCAATATTAGCGGAGTGCACTGTAACTGTGACTGTTACAACAGTGGTTCCCAAAGTGTGAGCTGGGACCACCTCGGGAGGCGCAAGAGTACTGTAGGGGAGGAGCAGGGAGATGGAATAGGAGCATAAAGAGCATGAGACAAAGTACCCTGTAATGAGGGGGGAAAAAACTAGATTGTGAATTGTAAAAAGTGAGCAAAAGATGGAATAAAACAGAAATATAGGTTACACATGAGAGTTGGTAATAAACATTGTGACTGTTGCTTTGTTACAAGCTGAATAAACTATGCACTGCTGCGCTACACAGGAGTGTAATATCAGTTGCTAGCAAGACAACTTGACAAAAAAAAATTAGATACATTTGTTACACATTTTAAAATTTAGCCGATTTTTTTTTCCTGATTAGCGTAGGAGGGCTTGGCTGAAAAGTTTGGTAGCCACTGGGTTAGAAGGTTCTAATACATTATCGTTTCTATAGTAACACATCAATCACATGGGTCTTATATGGCAGATAATTGGCATAATGTACATATCGGCATAATGGCTAATAATAAACAGAATAAACAAATGTATTGTTATATAACAGTCCCGCTTGCACAATTTTTCTAAATTACCGCAGACTTTCCACAGATTTGGGCCAAGACGCGTCATGTGACATCATAACGCGCATTGAGTTAAAGCCCTCTTCAATTCACGCACGTCAAACATGAGTACTGCTAAAAGGTCTCATTTACCAACAATATCACAGTGATTCCTTTATTTGGCAATTCCGCCAAATAAAGTAGTTTTCCACAAAAATCTCAACTCAACTTGTATTACAATTTTTTTTTTTTAAAGCCACATAAAATCAAGTATCTTTGGCTGCAACAATCACAAAAAAACCTCCGACATCGTGTATGGACTGATTTAACAAAGAAAAAACCTATAGTCATTGGTGTGACAAAGCTTTCAGTAAGGAGACCGTTTATAGAACATATATGGAAGGAGTCTCCAGTGTCGTTAAGGTTTCCACCATCTTCAGCAGAAACCTTCCCAGTTTCTGTTTTTTCTTTTGTCTTTCTCTTGATACTTTGACACAAATTTAATTCCATATATTTACTTCAAGAGAGAGACAAAAAGATATGCTGGTGAGGAAACTGCTGTTTATACCTGCTCTAAAGCAAGTAATAACAGGAACTAACTTGTCTCGTGGACATTCCCCAACATTAAATAGAACAATAAATAGCTAAACGTACAATATGTCATTCAATTATACACTAAAAATTGCAACCGTTGACAAATCGCTGTGGTAAACAATACATTCCATTTCATGTCGAGCCACATCACACTACCCCATGGTGGATTATTTTCCTGTTGTACTTTATTGCGCCCTGATCTAATGATGGTTAAAAAGCCTTTTCGGCAGAGTTCAGCACATCAAGTACATCTGAGCTGTAAATAAGCGATGCATTATATACAGTGATGTTTATGTAATGATCGGATTGCACCACAGTCTGGCTCTGCTTTATGTGAGAGATGAGGCAGAGAAGCATGTGGACTCCTACTCACTCAGCACAACTACAACTACATCATCAGCTCCTGTAAGCAGCATCACAAGCAGCAGGGAAAATGCAGACACCTGATATACAGTATATTCAATCAGGACAAGACAGAACACACGTGCACGCACACACACGCAGACACGGACGCACGCATATGGACACCTTCACCTACTAGCATTCTGACATTTGTACAAGAACACCTACAGGTACTCTCTCTCCCTCTCTCTCTCACACACACAGACATTCATCTATTCATGTTCTGCCATTTGTACAAGAACACCCACAGGTACTCACACACACACACCTTCATCTGACATTTGTACAAGAACACATAGGTTCTCTCTCTCTCTCTCTCTCTCACACACACACACACACACACACACACGCACACCCCTTCATCCAGTAACATTCTGAAATATGTCCAAGAACACCTGCAGGTACACTTAAACACATGTACAAACATATGTACACACATATGTACACACATACACCTTTCCATTGTGTAAATATATTATTATGTAGCTCAGTCTTTGAATCTGAATAAATAATGGTACACTAACAGAAGGTTTTCTGTCTCTACCTGCTGTTAGACACCCTGGAGCCCCATCACCATAGAATACACACAATTCTCACCTGTCTGCTTGTGTCTATATGTGTGTGTGTGTGTCCACAAACAGCACCAGGAGACATACAACAACCAGGTGCTTTTAAAATGTATCCCTCAGAAAGCTGGTCTAGGTTTTTAAAACCATACTGCTATTATTAAGACATGCTTATAGATTATTCATAAAGCGTTGCGCCGTTGTTCTGTTTATGAATAATGTAGGAGAAACTCAAACACACTATTCTGAAATGATTATTCGTTTTACCTTTGCTTCACTTTGTTTTGTTAATTATGAACTGGACATAAATCCTCACGAGTAAGACGTGGTGAGTAATTAGCTAATGGTGCAGTTTTAATAATAATAATAATAATAATAATAATAATAATAAGTAAGAAATGTTATGCATAGACTAACCACATGGTGAAGGCTCTTTTACTGAGCTGACAGTAATAACAAATCTCTTTTAAAGGACATTCACTGAGATGGGCTTGGATCAATCCTAAACACAAAACCTGCTCCACCAAAACACGTCATCTGAGAACGAGCAGCACATTTTCCAGTCGCTGCAGCTCATTCCTTTGACATATGGAATTAATAACAGGTCGTAGTCATGCTCAGGTCAATCTTAAACCTCTGTCTAGTAGCAAGCTCTGTATGTCATTTACACTCACAAACAGTCTAAAAGGAAGAAAAACAGCTTTGTGAAGCCTTTTGCGAAGGATGATTTAGTTTAAACTTCTCAGTACAACACACATTGAACAGGACAACCTTTACAGACTTCTGAGTGATTAACTTGTAAAAGCATGATTCGGGTGGATCTTAATGAAACAGAGGTAAAGGCTGTGAGGATAGTTATTTGAGTCAAGGCCCATGCTTGTTAAAGTGAGAAAACACTAAGGGAATGCGTCGCTATTGAATCTCTGGATAAAATAACCACCAGGTGTCTTTGTTGTCTTTTGCAAACGCGTGTTTAGTGGCAGACGCAAACAAAGCCGTCAGGGCTCGGTTAAAATCGTATGCAGCTGTGCCGCGGCTTAAATTAGCCCTGAGCAGCACGGCGTCAGGGGAGGAGAGCAAAATTACACCCTTCAAGTTACACTCGGGTATTAAACCTAAATTAGAGAGCCACGCTGATGTCATCATTATGAAACACGTGACCCAGAGCAACCGAGAGGTCTGATATTTTAAGACAAATCTCTCACAAATCTGTTCCTCACAAAAGGATGCCAAATGAAACCCATGCACATATTCCTAATTTGCCATAAATACAGGACGGCTTTGCGATACAGTAGGCTCGTGAAGCAGGTGAGAGCGAATATCTTAAGCACTGAACATTTCTCATAGTGTGAGAACTCAAAGATGCGGAGATCTTCTCTGAACTTTGTCTTTCGTGTTCAGCTTCACATAGACTTCTGACAGGTGGACAGGACATTCATTTCTGGTTGTGGTTATGGTGTGTTAAGTGTTTTTCTTCACTGCCTTAATCATGCACTTATCAAGGCCTGTCTCAGGGTTGCACGGGCCTTCCGTCCTAATTTACACAAGTTGTCTTAATTTTAAGCAATCGAAATCCAAAACTGTCTAGATTATTCAAGAGCTAGACTCAAATCTGAACCGAGTGAAGTTCATTTGAACTACTGCATCTTTACTTTACTTGCACTGTCTATTGCCCAGTCAGGATGTGGTCTGTGGTCAGCCTTGATCTTATGCTGCAATCAACTTGCCTAAGAAGTGGGAATTACCTCGACCTCCATGTCTTCAAGCTACAAAGTGCGAGGGAGAACAGGAATGCCTCCATGTTCATCTTATGTTAGCAACAAGCTAGCTAGTTAACTGCGATGAGTGATGCATATATTCTTCCTCTAAACATCGATCAAATTAATCAAATAATCTAATATGTTTGTATCTCGTGGTAGTATGGTAACTTAGTGGTTAGCACGTTCACCTCAGTAGTAGCTCAGTGGTTAAGCTGTTGGACTACTGATCAGAAGGTTGTGAGTTCAAATCCCAGCACCACCAAGTTGCCACTGCTGGGCCATTGAGCAAGGCCCTTAAACCTCAACTGCTTGATTGTAATTGCACCTCAATCAAACCCCAATTGGGGTTCGATTCCTGCCTCCACCCTGTGTATGCAGAGGTTGCAGTGCTTCGGGGTTTCCTTCAGGTACTCCGGTTTCCTCCCCCAGTCCAAAGGCATCTCATTGGCATCTCTAAATTGTCCGTGTGCAATTGTGCGATCAATTGGCACCCTGGACGGGTGCTAGCTTGTCGCCTGGGATAGGCTCCAGGCACCCCAAGACCCTGTGTAGGATAAGCAATACAGAAAATGGATGGAGATGTTTGTATGTTGATTGATCTAAAGCAAATAGTACTTGTATATACAGTAGAACTCATTTAAAGGTAAGAAGCGCTACTTCGTTTGCTGCTGACGCTCTGCATAGCTTTGTTGATTTGACACCACTTGCTGAACTCAGAGTTGGGGAGGAGACACCCTAAGTTCCCGAGTAGCAATTCCACGTTGTGGGGTGTTTTCTTTCTAGTTGGAGGTAGGAAATGACATGTTACAACTTTTAGACAAATGCAGAGATACTAAAGGCTGGTTCTGTGACAGCAAGATAACGGAAACTGTAGGAGCCTAGAGGTAAAAAGCTTCCGTGTTGTGTTTGTGTTGATAAACACAATGGGAAGGTGTAATGCAGAATGATGGGGAGAGTCAAAGTTGTTTATTTTCCTATAACAGCATATCCTGAAGTGTTTTATTCTTCTTATATCACAGCAATTTACCAATAATTACAATTTTTATTTATTGAAGAATGACACATACTTTATACATTTAATGCTTACGTGTAACGTTTGCTAAACAAGTGAGTTTCTGTTATCGCTTATATTATAACAACTATAAATAGTAATTTCTTCATCAACCTCTATTCTCCTCTTGTTAATTAAACAAACGAGGCAGCTAGTGCAATGTCTTCCGTCCTGAAAACTTTCCTTAACAGAACAGCTTTACCTCTCACTTATACAATGTGCTGACACTGGAGACTCCTTCCAAACATGTTAAACAAACGTCTCCTTACAGAAAACTTCATGAGATCAGTGATCGCTATATCAGGCTGGTAGGGAGGGGTAGAGCAGTTAACCAGTCAACATCGAACACTGATCCTCTTTACCGCTGAGAACAGGCTTTTCTCTCCCGGAACAATGCCTGCTAGTAGTGCTTTGTAAGGTAGCTGCTGATTCATGTCCGGACAAAAGGGCTTTGCCGCCCTTTTGCTCTCTGAGTGCTAACAGCATATAGCTTTTACAGTTGCAATCAAAATTATTCAATCCCCATTGCAAATCAGGTTTATTGTCAAAATTTACAGACTTTCAGCTGTTTGCAATGAACAAATCAAACAAAAGCAATTGAAATAGTTCAACACAATGGATGCTTCAAGTGGTTTCCCCAAATTCAACTGTAAATGCAACTTATAATAACTTCTCCACTTTCAAAAAGATTCAAACCCTTCATGGCAAGCATCTTTATTACTTAGTAGAGCACACTTTTACTGTTATGACCTGCATAGCTTCTGGCAGTGTTCCTGAGGAATCTTAACCCATTCCTCATGAGCAATGGCCTCCAGTTCAGTAATATTCTTTGGTTTGTGTGCTACAACCGCCTTCTTCAAATCCCACCAGAGATTTTCTATGGAGTTTGAGTCAGATGACTGTGATGGCCCTATAGAATCTTCCAGGACTTCTTCTGCAACCAAGGCTTGGTGGAATTTGAGGTATGCTTGGGATCATTGTCTGTTGGAAGGTCCAATGACGCCCAAGCTTCAGCTTCCTCACAGACAGCATGACGTTTTCTCCTAGGATTTCCTGATGCTTCAATCAATCCATCTTGCCTTCCACATGCTGCAGGTTTCCAGTGCCAGAGGATGCAAACCAGCCCCAGAGCATCACCGAGCCACCACCATGCTTGAATGTGGACAGAGTGTTCCTTCTTCATTGTTCTTCCTGCAGACATACCGCCGATTCATCGTGCCGGAAACTTCCAGTTTTGTTTCATCACTCCACAGAACAGAATCCCCAAACTTCTGTGGCTTATTTATATGATTTTGAGCTGACTTTTCTTGTGCTTTTGGGTCAGTAGTGGTGCACGTCTTGGAGTTCTGGCATGGAAACCTTCTGTGTTTAGTATGTACCATACCGTGCTCACTGAAGCCTCAGTGCCTGTTGCCACAAATTCTTGCAGCAGGTCTTTTGCAGTCACTCGAGGGTTTTTCACAATGTGCCTTCTCAGAAATCTGCTTGCAGCCGTTGACAGCTTCCTTTTTCTGCCTCATCAAGGTATTTCATAAATTTTCTGCCCCTAGCCAGTTCAGGTATTTCATGTGTTCCAGCTCAAGCGCACCTGGTGCACCTAATGAAGCCCTTGATTAGTTACATCAGGTGTGCTTGAGACAACACTTGTTTTGCATATTTGTGCCGTTGTGAGCGATTCTATTCAGGGGGTTGAATAATTTTGAGACTGGAGAAATCATTATAAGTTGCAGTTTAAGTTGAATTTGGGGAAACCACTTTTTTTTTTATTTGTTCATTGCAAACAGTTGAAAGTCTGTAAATTTTGACAATAAACCTGATTTACAATGGGGGTTGAATAATTTTGCTTGCAACTGTATGTCTGTACCTTGTGTAGACAAGAAAAGAGAGAATGTGTAAATGATAGAAACAGAGGTATGAAACAGCCTGAAGGTACCCTTCAGCAAAGGATATCAAAAAGATCAACCTAAAGACACAAGCTTGCTCTCTCTCTTACACGCACGCACGCACACACACAGCTACTCTCCGCAGCATTTCAATCCTGTCAGACAAAAACTAAATTACTACTTTGGGGCTAAATATCATGTATTCATGATTCTGGATTATGTCTTAACATCTAAAAAGCACAAACATTCTACAAGCTCAAAACTATGCCAAAATACTATCAGCTAACAAAAATAAGATGTCTAATAAAAATAAGATGTGAAACAGATTTGCACCCTTTCAGAAACGCTCTATTACAGAAACTACTTTTCAGCAGGAGTGAAGAATGTGTGTGTGTAATTATATATATTATATATATATATTTTTTTTGCACACACAGTCAAAATTATTCAACCCCCATTGTAAATCAGGTTTATTGTCAAAATTTGTGGATTTTGAGCTGTTTGCAAAGAACAAATCAAACAAAAGCAACCGAAATAGATCAACCCCTGAATAGAATCGTTCACAACAGCACAAATATGCAAAACAAGTGTCTCAAGCACACCTGATGCAACTAATCAAGAGCTTCATTAGGTGCACCAAGTGCGCTTGAGCTGGAAAACATGAAATACCTGAACTGGCTAGGGGCAGAAAATTTATGAAATACATTGATGAGGCAGAAAAAGGAAGCTGTCAATGGCTGCAAGCAGATTTCTGAGAAGGCAGGTTGTGAGAAACCCTCGAGTGACTGCAAAAGACCTGCTGCAAGACTTTGTGGCAACAGGCACTGAGGCTTGAGTGAGCACATGGTACGTACTAAACACAGAAGGTTTCCATGCCAGAACTCCAAGACGTACACCACTACTGACCCAAAAGCACAAGAAAACTTGCCTCAAAATCATATAAAATCCCATACATAAGTCACAGACATTTTGGGATGGATCAACGGTATGTCTGGAGGAAGAAAAATGAAGAAAGAACACTCTGTCCACACTCAAGCATGGTGGTGGCTCGGTGATGCTCTGGGGCTGGTTTGCATCCTCTGGCACTGGAAACCTGCAGCGTGTAGAAGTCAAGATGGATTGATTGAAGCATCAGGAAATCCTAGGAGAAAACATCATGCTGTCTGTGAGGAAGCTGAAGCTTGGAAGTCATTGGACCTTCCAACAGGACAATGATTCCAAGCACACCTCAAATTCCACCAAGGCTTGGTTGCAGAAGTCGTCCTGGAAGATTCTACAGGGCCATCACAGTCACCTGACTTGAACCCCATAGAAAATCTCTGGTTGGATTTGAAGAAGGTAGTTGCAGCACACAAACCAAAGAATATTACTGAACTGGAGGCCATTACTCACGAGGAATGGGTTATGATTCGTCAGGAACACTGCCAGAAGCTGGTGTCTGGCTATGCATCTCGTTTGCAGCAGGTCATAACAGTAAAAAGTACTACTAAGTACTAAAGATGCTTGCCATGAAGAGGTTGAATAATTTTGAAAGTGGAGAAGTTATTATAAGTTGCATTTTTCAGTTGAATTTGGGGAAACCACTTGAAGCATTTGTTGTGTTGAACTATTTCAACTGCTATTGTTTGATTTGTTCATTGCAAACAGCTGAAAGTCTGTAAATTTTGACAATAAACCTGATTTGCAATGGGGATTGAATAATTTTGATGGCAACTGTGTATATGTATGTATGTACAGTATCTCACAAAAGTGAGTACACCCCTCACGTTTTTGTAAATATTTGATTATATCTTTTCATGTGACAACACTGAAGAAATTACACTTTGTTACAATGTAAAGTAGTGAGTGTACAGCTTGTGTAACAGTGTAAATTTGCTGTCCCCTCAAAATAACTCAACACACAGCCATTAATGTCTAAACTGCTGGCAACAAAAGTGAGTACACCCCTAAGTGAAAATGTCCAAATTGGGCCCAATTAGCCATTTTCCCTCCCCGGGGTCATGTGACTTGTTAGTGTTGCAAGGTCTCAGGTGTGAATGGAGAGCAGGTGTGTTAAATTTGGTGTCATCGCTCTCACACGCCCTCATACTGGTCATTGGAAGTTCAACATGGCACCTCATGGCAAATAACTCTCTGAGGATCTGAAAAAAAGAATTGTTGCTGTACATAAAGATGGCCTAGGCTATAAGAAGATTGCCAAGACCCTGACACTGAGCTACAGCACGGTGGTCAAGACCATACAGCGGTTTAACAGGACAGGTTCCACTCAGAACAGGTCTCGCTATGGTCGACCAAAGAAGTTGAGTGCACGTGCTCAGCATCATATCCAGAGGTTGTCTTTGGGAAATAGATGTATGAGTGCTGCCAGCATTGCTGCAGAGGTTGATGGGGTGGGTGGGTCAGCCCGTCAGTGCTCAGACCATACGCCACACACTGCATCAAATTGGTCTGCATGGCTGTCGTCCCAGAAGGAAGCCTCATCTAAAGATGATGCACAAGAAAGCCCGCAAACAGTTTGCTGAAGACAAGCAGAGTAAGGACATGGATTACTGGAACCGTTTCCTGTGGTCTGATGAGCCCAAGATAAACTTATTTGGTTCAGATGGTGTCAAGCGTGTGTGGCGGCAACCATTTGAAGGGTACAAAGACAAGTGTGTCTTGCCTACAGTCAAGCATGGTGGTGGGAGTGTCATGGTCTGGGCTACATGAGTGCTGCCGGCACTGGAGAGCTGCAGTTCATTGAGGGAACCATGAATGCCAACATGTACTGTGACATACTGAAGCAGAGCATGATCCCAGCATGTATTCCAGCATGATAATGACCCCAAACACACCTCCAAGATGACCACTGCCTTGCTAAAGAAGCTGAGGGTGACGGTGATGGACTAAACAATATTGAGCATCTGTGGGGCATCCTCAAACGGAAGGTGGAGGAGCACAAGGTCTCTAACATCCACCAGATCTGTTATGTCGTCATGGAGGAGTGGAAGAGGACTCCAGTGGCAACCTGTGAAGCTCTGGTGAACTCCATGCCCAAGAGGGTTAAGGCAGTACTGGAAAATAATGGTGGCCACACAAAATATTGACACTCTAGGCCCAATTTGGACATTTTCACTTAGGGGTGTACTCACTTTTGTTGCCAGCGGTTTAGACATTAATGGCCGTGTGTTGAGGTATTTTGAGGGGACAGCAAATTTACACTGTTACAGAAGCTGTACACTCACTACTTTACATTGTAGCAAAGTGTAATTTCTTCAGTGTTGTCACATTAAAAGATATAATCAAATATTTACAAAAATGTGAGGGGTGTACTCACTTTTGTGAGATACTGTATGTATGTGTGTATGTATGTATATCATACATGCATACATACACACATACATATATTATATATATATATATATATATATACACACACACACACACACACACACACACATACACACACACACATGTGTACATACATACACATTATATATGTGGTTAAGAATGGGCTGAATCAATGCACTTCAGTCAGTTATTGCATATGTACAGGATGTGTATGTGTGCGTGTATATATACATATACACACACACACACACACACACACACACACACACACACACACACACACATATATATATATATAATGTATAAACATATATACGCACACATACACATCCTGTACATATGCAATAACTGACTGAAGTGCATTGATTCAGCCCATTCTTAACCACATCCGTCAGCAAAAAGACACTGCTGTGGGGTTCATCTCAGTACAGGTAGTATGTGAGTGGTAGATCACACCCATATTCTCAGAAATAAATATATTACAGTTTTGCGGCAGATTTCCTTTATTTTTCCTGGTTGCTGCCTCTTTTTGAGAGGCAGCAAATGCAAAATGGGCTTGTAAATATAAAAGGAAACCAAGCAATGAACCACCAGGCAACCAGAAGAGACAGTGACAAATCAAAGTGAGACTCGCTGGCACTGAGCACAACCCAGTTCAGCCAGGAGGGAAAAGAAGACCTAGGAGGACTGTAAGAGAGGAATAGTTAGGAGCAGAGTAGAGCAGCGAGAAGGGGCTTCCTTTAAATTGATCCCACAGAGACTCTCAAGGTTTTATGTAGGAATTTGGATTAAGCCCCTCAACAAATCACAGGATGTGAGGCAAGCCCGAAGAAAAAAAGGAAAGCACAAAAGAAAATAAAAGACATGCCTTCTGGTCAACAAAAAGTAGTGAACCAGCCTGCTGAAGGAAGAAAAATGTCATGATTTCATTGTGATGGAAACTAGACAGAATTTCTGAAACATTTAAAGGGCATCTATAACAACGGCCTGGTGTATCTCCTGTCTCATTAGAGAACTAAGCATGTGCTGGATGTTATCAGAAAACAAGAACGATAATGCTGATAAACAGTTAGAAAATATTTCAACTAGTATTCCATGTACAACTATCAGTGTGTGAGCATCTGTTATCTTTTCTCAGAATAAACTGTTCAGTTAATGCCCAAAGTTTATATTTAGAACAGCAGCCCTATCTACAGGAAGTGTAAGACACACAAGAGTTTTTAGAAACTAAACTTAAAGCATAATGTAAACCATTTATATTTGATAATAATGAGGAGAGTGTAGGGATGTAAACGAAATACAAATACATTATTCTGAATGAAGAGATAATGTGCTCTAAACAGATAAAAAATAGGAGCTGCACTACTGGTTTTGTCAGAAAGGTTCACAAGGAATCTGGTTGAGAATAAAGCTGTCTATTGGGACCATGATCCTGTGAGGCACAATGAAGTAGTCACATGAGCAAGAGGTTTCTACTTTCATGTGGGTGCAGGCAAGCAGTCAGATATGAAGCTCTCAGGACAAATAAAAGTCCATCCATCCATTTCTGTACTGTAGGGTCATGGGGGATCCTGGAGCCTATCTCAGGGGACTCTGGCACAAGGCAGGGGACACCCAGAAAGCGGTGCCAACCCATAGAAGGACACAATTGCATGCATACACACACACACACACACACACACACACACACACACACACACACATATATATATTATGGGCATGACTTTGGACTCGGGGAGGAAACCAGAGTACCCGGAGGAAACCCCTGAAGTACAGGGAAAACATGCAAACTCCACACACAGGGCGGAGGCAGACAAATAAAGTCCATAATATATAACACGAGCATGCGGTGGTCCTTAGTAACTGCCTGATCATGGTGGTTTAAATTAGGCTACTAGTTTGTTGATATTTTGGGAAATAGAACCAACTTAATTTGAGACAAAAGATCACAGGCAGGTACAAACAAAAATAACAACCCCATGATTGGGATTAAAATCAGTAGTTGAGACCAAACATGAACTTAGTGATGTAACTGAGGTTGAGGAACTGTCAGTGCCAGAATTCACACACCATGCTGACAGTGCTGGCATTTCTGAGTCAGGGTTTTTTTTTTTTTTTTTTTTTTTTTTTTACTGGTTTCCATATTTAATGTTAAAAAAACATGGGGGGAATACAAGCCATGCACTGTGGGGGCAGCCCCCTGTGAGGGGAAAAAAAGACCTGAGAGTTAGTTACCATGTAACTGGACTGTGAAAATTTTTGAAAATGTATAAAATGTACATAAACGGGGGACAAGCATGTTGTCTGTGGTTCATCACCCCAGCCAGCCCCCCATCCCATAGAACCCCCTCCCTTGCTTGAAGGGGTGCATTGGATTTTTGCATTACACAACAGATACAAATATTTGGAGCACTAACCATATACAGATATAGATAATGGCATTTCATTACATCCTAACAGAGCGCGAGAGAGAGAGTGAGAGAGTTTCACTCACAATCAGAGGCCCTGTAGGTGCAGCACTGCCTCCTATTTGAGAAATACAGTTGCAATCAAAATTATTCAACCCCCATTGCAAATCAGGTTTATTTTCAAAATTTACAGACTTTCAGAAAAAACACAAGCAATTGAAATAGTTCAACACAACAAACGCTTCAACTGGTTTCCCCAAATTCAACTGAAAATTCAATTTATAATAACTTCTCCACTTTCAAATTTATTCAACCTCTTCATGGCAAGCATCTTTAGTACTTAGTAGAGCACTCTTTCCCTGTTATGACGTGCTACAAATGAGATGCATAGCTTCTGGCAGCGTTCCTGATGAATCTTAGCCAATTCCTCATGAGTAATGGCCTCCAGTTCAGTAATATTCTTGGGTTTGCGTGCTGCAACTGCTTTCTTCAAATCCCACCAGATATCAGGTGACTGTGATGGCCCTGTGGAATCTTCAATGAATCAATGAATCCATCTTGACTTCCACACGTTGCAGGTTTCCAGTGCCAGAGGATGCAAAGCAGCCCCAGAGCATCACTGAGCCACCACCATGCTTTCCTGTGGACAGAGTGTTCTTTCTTCATTCTTCTTCCACCAGACATACCGGTGATCCATCGTGCCAGAAGTGGTGTACATCCTGGAGTTCTGGCATGGAAGCCTTCTGCGTTTAGTACGCACCTTACTGTGTTCACTGAAGCCTCAGTGTCTGTTGCCACCATTGACAGCTTCCTTTTTCTGCATTTCATATATTTTCTGCCCCTAGCTAGTTTAGGTATTTCATGTGTTCCAGCTCAAGCACACCTGGTGCAACTGATGAAGCCCTTGATTCAAGCACAGCTGATGCAACTAAACAACACTTGTTTTGCATATTTGTGCTGTTGTGAGAGATTCTATTCAGGAGGTTGAATAATTTTGAGACTGGAGAAGTTATAATAAGTTGCAGTTTCAGTTGAATTTGGGGAAACCACTTGAAGCATCCATTGTGTTGAACTATTTCGATTGCTTTTGTTTGATTTGTTCATTGCAAACAGCTGAAAGTCTGTAAATATTGACAAACCTGATTTGCAATGGGGGTTGAATAATTTTGATTGCAACTGTATGTTTCATCTTCACAGGACACGAAGATGTGTGTGTGTGTGAGAGAGAGAGAGAGAGAGAGAGAGAGAGAGAGAGTGTGTTCGTGAGAGAGAGAGAGAGAGAGAGAAGAATGATTAAAATCTTCCACCTACAACCTCCCCTCCCCCTCAGGTTCTGTTACACCACAAAATAACTGAATCACGTAGTGAAATGCCAAGCACCTCATCTTCTTACTCAGCAGTAGTTAATGGCACTTTCCGGAGGCTGGCACTGACCTGTTACCCTCAGGCTTTCTGCTGCACACCTGTGATTGATCATCTAGAGTGGATATGAATAATCAAACAACCTAATAAATTACCCAATAACTTGATTGAAATATATACCCAACTTTCCCATGTTCACACCAACGTACACCACGAGCCAAGCGTTTTCTGCCAAGGCTTCATTTACGCAGCACTGTGACAATTCATAATCACAGTACAACTGTTGCTTTTTACTGACACCAATTATTACCTGCAAAAAATACAAAAATATGTCTCTTTAGTGACTAACTAAACACACGTGAATACACACATGAACATACTGTGGAGTGGAGTGTTCATCATAATGGTTCATTTTCAGCTCAAAAAAGCAATGAAGGCCACTTGAACAAAAGAGCAGCTAACAAATGTTTAAAAAAAAAATGCCTTCCTGTACAGGCTGTGCAGGGCTATGCTGATGCACAACTTCCTTTTTGTAGATATTTCCATATTTTAAGATTTGATGTGAACTACAGTAATCTTACTGAGTCAACCTATGCAAATGCACAAACACAAGGAGTACATAGGACAGTGACTGGTTAAGCCATTTGTTATCCTCCAATCATTACCTTGATTACAATTGTCTCTCAATTTAACAGGCCCATACATTTGGCACCAGACATACTTTTATATTCTGAAGCTCTCGGTCCCGCTCAATTCAAAACCATGAGTTTTAAATAGCTTACTTTTGGATGAATTCATTTTGAAGTTAACAAAAGAGATCAATTCACAGTCTGCCTACTGTTAATGGTTTTTATTTTTAGTGGAGTCCAAGTCCAAAAGTGGCCCAGAACCCATCGGACCCAACATGAAAGTTCTTTGAGACATGCGCATGATATGAAACAGAGGAAAATGTGAAAGATTTGATGTGCATTTGTATGGATATATAGAGACGAGATAGTCAGTTGGGAACATATCTGGTGATTTGAGGAGGATTTACCCATATGATAAGGTGTAGAGATGTTCCTAGGCCAGTCTAGCCTTTGGTATTAAAACATACTAAACAATTCACCCAGGCTGTTTTTAATAGTCTCGGTAAGAGCCATCAACAGCGAAAGCATTCAGGAATAAGAACACAATGAGCATATTCCTATATTCAATTCAGTCTGAAATTGCTGATCAGAGAAGTGTGCAGCCAGGAAGGAACTCGTATTAAAACATGTTTTGCTTATTCTACCTTTCCTATATAAGCCAGCCCACCGGCTGCCTTCCTGTGATGGCCCACCTCTCCGTGCAGTGAGCAGGGGGACAGGAACCATACAGGAAACACCAAATTCAACACATACAGAAACCACAAGATTAAACTTGCTGTTAAACTGCAAAAAGAGTAACTAGAAGAGTTTCCAGTCATCGCACAGACTTCTTTTAAACAACCTGCATTTACATAACTGAATGCAAAGCTCTACACGTCTCTCTCCCGTAAGGCTTTATTTAGCCGTGGGAGTTGGAAGGATATCCGTTGGGTGGCGGACGCTTCCTGTGTGAGACCGCAAGCTTGGTCACGGGTTTGTGTCGCTCTGTTTACGCGCAAGTAGCATGCAGAGTGATATGTAAGCTGAAGAAGTCTGAAGAAAGCACAGTGCTGGAAGGAAGCCCGATATTGGATTTCGATTGCTTTTGATCATCTTGCTCGTCTACCTACCGAGCTAGATCTGCTCTCCCATCACTCTTATTGGCAAGAATCACATAGTGAAACACAATAGGTTTGCTTAAATGTTGCCAATGTTTAACCAAGCTTTCACCAAGCTTTCAAAAATGTTATAATATTCAATCATTCTAGATTTAAATGGGGGGGGAAACAAGACCAGAACAGGAGTATTTAACTAACTAACTATATCTCTGTCAGGTATGTGGAGACCTACTGCCTGACCTCTGAGAAATGGTTCTATTGTGAGTGGATGCGTTTAGTATGTACTGTTTGTTTGCAGGGCAGTGGTATTTGGCTCCAGCGCAGCATGAGGGCAGCACTGTCTTGGCTCTGTCAGCTGTTTGAGAAGCTGGAAGGGCTGGAAATGATTAGTGCTCGCAGGGCAATTAGTCAGTGCATCACCACACTAAATTTAGAGGTCCATTTTTGGGTCTGTTCCAAACAACATCCAGGACTGTTTGTTCTGCCCTGTCCTGGGTTTCCACTTACAAAAGAGGTGAGCATTTCAGTTAAAGCGCGTGATCACACTGAGAAGAAAAAAAAACAACAACAAAAAAAAAACACGACTCTGAGCAAGAACCAGAAAGCTTAAGAATATGAAAGTGAAAAGACAGGAGAATTGAAAGTCATCACTATGAAACATCCGAAATTAAACTAGAATGTAGAGGTAAGTGGTCATGCTGATGGATCCCTTCCATGAGCTCATAGGATTTTCCCAGAAAAGTTTTTGCTGGGAATAATTACTTCCTTTCCTTCAAAAACATTCAAATTCTTCAGTACTGTAAAACTGCATCATTATAGATGCACTGTATTAAGAGTGTATTAAGGGTCATGTGATCATGTGACATCACTTAAACTGAAAAACTTCCTTAAACAAACTGCCATTTTATGTTGTCAATGGAACAGATCCTCTGCACTGACTGACACCTATACGAGGCGGTAAATAGCTTTCCAAATGCCTCGTCATTTTATGTCCTTTTGCAAGCGGGAGGTGCCATTTTTATGATCCCTCCGGTCAAGTACAGTGCTTGAGCCCCTTCCTGTGGCTGCTCCAAGGTCTCAGTGCCTGAACACACAGTTTTTGGCATACAACCAGTGCTCTAGGCCCTGGGGGAGATGTTTCAGCTTGCTTCTATGGGTACTAAACCTCAAGGTTCAACTAGCGCCTCATTTTTGGCATCCTTCTTGCTCAAAACTCTGGCATAATTTTCATGAAAAAAAAAAATACAATTATATATATTATCCCATGACTGATCACAGGGTGTGCTTAAAAATGAAACCATGTTTACTACTGCCATGGTTAAGAGAAGGGGCGAGAGATTTTATCCTTAAAAACAGGAGGTCCGCCCACGCACTCACCTGGGACCGCTCTTGGCCGGTGCGAGGAAGCCAGGAGGTTATGGGAGCCTGGGAATGTTTAGTATGAAGAAAGCGATCCGAAAGGATCTGAAGCTGTGGGAATTGGACAGGAAACATGGAAAGTAACCCTTTCCTGGCTTGAGAGAATGTGAGAGAGAGGAGGAAAATGAAAGCAGGAAAAGTAATGCATTGAGAATCTGACTTATTTCCACACTGATGACTTGTCAGAGTATCATCAGCAGGCACAGAAGAGGTGAAGAGTTGCCGATTCCACTTGGTTCATTAAAAAAACTAAAACTAAAAACTAGTACAGAAGATGAGATAAACATAACTGTATACAACATAAGCATCAAGGTGAAGCCAGTGACGAGTCATGGGTTGTTGGTCATTGAAAATGCAAAATGAACATCTAAAAGATTTACCAAATGTACAAAAAATAATTTCGCAAGCAACAACAAAAAAAAGAAGATAAAGATTCAAACTCAAATCACAGTGTTACTGAATGCACATCTTTAACACATTTCAAATAAATGTTTTCAAATAAACAAATAGGAAGGTTTTGAACTGAAAAAAGATAAAGAACGTGAAAAATAAAGAAAGGTAATGGCATTATTTAAAAAGAGAAAAGACGATTAAAAAAAAAGAAAAAAAAAAGTGTGGGTGTTCAGGACCCACCCCCACACAACATATGCAAACAAATACAGGTTAATTAGGATAAAAGACAATAATCTGTTTTAACCCATTATGATATACAAACCAAATTTGCTGATAACAACATGGACGTTCTACAATATGAAAACACAAGAACACAAAACTGGCACCGATCAAAATTTACTGGAACAATCTTCACCAGAAAAAAAAAATCTCATAAAAATGAATAAAACACAGAGTGCAATCAGCAAGTGACCGTGCGAAAGAGTGATGAAAGGGAAGGAAAAGTAAAAGAGGTAACTTTGGCAGTCAGACCGAGCGATAAAACAGCAGACTTGCTCGATGAACAGCATATAAAAATGTTTGTTAACCCATCAGTCACCGAGGCAGATGCGAGAACAGTGTGTCCTGTTTTCAAGATGGTGTGTGTATGCAGAACGGATTCCAGCAGATCCTCAGAGTGACATAATTTACTGCGATAAAAAAACTCACATGACTTTTAATATGTAGAGCAAATGCATTATAGCAGAGGAAGAGGAGAGTACACGAGGGATTATATACAGCGTGACGGATCCACTCTTTAACAGATGGAAGAAAAGAGGGTTGGGTTAATATTTCCAGTCAAGTCAGATGATTCTTTATAAATGATCTGAATTTACAGTGTGGCTGTCGAATTCCTTTTACATTTGTCTTTCGCAGTTCTGCATTTGTGTCTTACAGATTTCTTCTGTATTCGTTTACTCCATAAAGAGATCCGCATCAAATCTCGCGTAAAAACTCTAAAATGTTGTGTTGCGTCAGTGGTGAAGAAAACCATCCAGAAGGGTTGTTCTGTTGATCATTCAAAGCCTATTGAAAGGACACACACTACTTAGAAGGGGTCTTTGAATGAGTTTACATAGCGTGCATTTTACTGAAACGTTATACGGGCACTATTTCCCCCCTTGCCCAGAACTGGAAAAGGTATTCTGGGGATTAATACTTCAGCATTTTTGAGTGTGTGTGGCAGGTGTCTACACCGGCTAAGCACTCAATACTCTATTTGTAAGAGGGCTTGGATAGAAAACAGCCAGAAATGGCAACCAAAAATAAATAAAAAATAAGATTTTGACCAAAATTGGGTTTTTCCTACCTTGAACATATTTGTATCTCTACAAATACGCACATGACACACACACACACACACACACACACACACACACACACACACACACACACACACAAAAACATTTACACTGTAGAGATAACAGCGGACAAATTTGTATTGTCTGAATGAAAATTAAAAATGGGAAATTTAGCCAACAGCACAAAACGTAAGTGACAAAAAAGTCAGTCTATATAATAGTGTGCTTCCAACTTTGTATCCTCAGGAATGTTCAAGCATAGTTGTTGTAAATAAATAAATAAATAAATAAATAAATAAATAAACACACACGCACATATACATTACATATAATATATTTTATATATTTATATATATATATATATATATATATATATATATATATATATATATATATATATATATATAAACAAAAAGGGATGTCAAGAAACCAAAAATCTAGTAGTCAGTACCGATACCACCAAAGGTACACGATACTCGATACCAAAGTGTGGTATAAAAATAAAAATTAAAAAATGTAATTAAAAACTCTCCTGGAGGACATCCACCTCTGGCTGATACTGGCAAAGAGAGAGGGAGGGGGAGAGAGAGAGGGGGGGGGTATTTTAGTTATCAAACACTGTCTGACAATGAGTGGAGGTGCACTCCTAAAAACGCACACACACACACACACACACACACACACGCACGCACACCTTATACTCTGAATGCAAGCATTAGTTTAAATTCACTGATATGGTGGCAGGCCAAAAAGATTTATTAAAAGCATGAACATTTGAATAATTATTAGTGACATTAGGCTACATTTAGCTGACAGGACACGGGCTGAATCGCGATGCATGGTGGCCCATTCGGAGGTAGTTTATAACATCGCAATGCGTTAGCGTCTTTAACAAATAACTGGCTATCGCTAACATCACATGGAGCATAACGTTAGCTGGTTTCATGGCAACAATGCAGCTGCCTCAAACAAACATAATATAGGACTGCCTTTCAGGTGCTTCTCCAAATTCCAGGTGTTTCCTTGCTTTGTTTGAAATGAACGATAGCATCGGTTGCACACCGGAAACCGATACTAGCTTTCCTCTCTTTTCCTCTCAACGAGTCAGGGCGGAGCTAAACTTGTTAAGCTAAGATAATCTGTGTTTTTCCCGTGTGCTTGTAGGCGTTCTCCTTCTTCTTCACCACTTGTGGATTGACTAAAACACTTGTGCGTATTTGCTGCCCCCATCAGGTCCGGAAGAACTGCAGCCTCTATTAGAATCGATTCCAACGCTAGTGCAGAAAAACAAGTACCATCACGTTTTAAGAATGTTGGTACCGACTTGGTACCGAAGTATCGGTTCTCGTAACATCCCTAATGTTTTTTATATATATATATATATATATATATATATATACACACACACACACACACACACACACACATACACACACACACACACACACACACACACACATACACACACACACATACACACACGTATTTATGCATTATTTTTTATGGATGCACAAAAAGCACAGAATTACACTACAATCCTAAATGAATAATATATATTCTGGTGTGTGTGTCTGTGTGTATTGGGTTCTTTTCAGTCTTATATAAGTGGACAAACAGTTGTGTAAAGTTTTAGTCTGAAGTTTATATTTGTAACACTCAGTTTGTGGATTTATTTTAAATAAACAAAAAAAAAATGGTACTGAAAGTTTGCCCAGTCATCCGATTAATCAAAAAGATTAATTGGCCAACTTATTGATTATGAAAATCATCGTTCGTTGCAGCCCTAATCAGGTGTCCACAAACGTTTGGCCATATAGTGGAGCAGCTGCAATGTCTTTCAGTGAAATTGGAATGAAATATTTAAATGCAGTTTCACCTGTTTTCTTGGGGATAAGCAGCCTTATAACTTTATTTGTGATTGACAGGCTCTATCATGAGGGCTTCAGGAGAACACAGCATATCAGAGGTGATGAGCTGATATATTACATGCACAACTTGTTTAGCTGACCTGCAGCGTGAAGCGAACGCTGCTCGACTGGCTGCTGAACACAGACCACATTTTGACCACAGCTGGTCATTGTTGAAAGTTCCATTGTAGATCATGTGACCTGGTTTGAATTCAGAATGGAATCTGGAGCTGAACCCTCCCTAAACTACTCCCGCTCACATCCACTACACAGGCGCACTAACACCCCCCCCCACACACACACACGCACGTACGCATTTATCATACTATCCATGTGAAGACCTACCATTGACATAATTAGTAATGCAGTTAATTAATGCTTTGCCACACCGAAATCTAACCCCAATCTCAACCTCAGTAATCAAAATGGCTCTTTCCAATAAAAGCTGCAGTTTTTGTATAAAAGCTGCTTTCCTCATATGGACCAGCCAAATGTCTCCACAAGGTCAACACTATCAGATATTCTTCATCCCTGATAAAACAGCCACACATTTCATGCATGTGAAAATTCTCTTTCCTAATTTTGGATAATCTGCGAACAGCGAGATGTGGAGATGTGCACGTTGTTTAGAAATCTGCTGTGATGATTTGAGAAAAAATAGCGAAAGAAAACAGCTGTGCACAATGATCAAGCTGGCAAACATAAGGAGCTGATTGAGGTCACTGAAAGCACCAGGAAAAAAAAAAAAAACCCAAAAATCTAAAAAGACCCAAAATGAGCAGGTGAGACCTCTCTGAGGAGGTGTGAGGATTGTGTGAGCCATATATTCAAAAGGGAGAGAATGAGAGAAAGAGACTATGACGGAACGAGCGAGAGGAAAGGTAAGGTCCAGATGAGGCAGCTGGGTTCCATTACTCCACACTGGCCCTCCTCCTCTGTGCAGGAAATGAGCAATCATTTAGTAGTGACAGGTACATGCTGAACCTCACTATCTCTCCTCTAAAACCCTGCAAGATAGTGCACGCAGCCAGCCAGCATTAACCTGTCAGCCCTCCACACAATGGTGTGTGTAAGGGTCTGCGTGAGTGTATGTAAGGGGAAACAAACAAACAAACAAAAACCCCTGACAGAATAAAGCGAACATAATAATGTTAAACTGTAGCAGTATAAAAG